>NC_136491.1:46219836-46322336 GCF_053919585.1 Euprymna scolopes | reverse complement strand
TTAGCAACAACAAAGTGTATATTCGTAGCTTTAATGGTACCAACGGAAAAGTTGGCTTTATGGCTGTGAACTAAAAAAGGCATTGTTCTACTTTCCTTGTTTGTTGTTTGGGGGTGATGTAACGTGGACAAAAGATAGTTTCAGAACTATTAGCAAAATGAAAGATAGAACTGAAAAGCATGAGAAGCACGTTGATAATGTAGTTTCCCTATCAATTTTGGGGGCTATAAATATTAAAGAAAAACTTAGTGAGGCCTACAGACGTTCAATCAATCATCATAACATGAATGTTAAGAAGAACCGTGAAATTTTATCTAAAATAATAGATTGTATTTTCTTTTGTGGGAACTTTGAGGACATGATGAAAAGATGATTCAGTAAATCCACGTGTATTTAGAGGATTTTTAAATTTTGCATCTTAATTAGGTCCAAATTTAAAGAATCACTTAGAAACCAGTAATATCTTCAAAGGTGTTTCCAAGACCATTCAGAATGACATACTTGACTGTCTTTTACAAATATACTGTGATGAAATAAAGGCAGAAATTAGCAAAGTTTCCTTTGTAGCTGTCATGGCTGATGATACAACAGATGTGTCTTAAATGATCATTGTTTTACGGTAAATTTTTGATGAAAAAATACTTGAACGCTTTTGGAGATCCTTTATTCCAGAAAATCAAACCGCTGATGGGATATCAAAATGTATTCTACAACAATTAGATATAATCCTTCAAGGGAATCGCCAAAAACTGATAGCTCAGACATTTGATGGTGCAAATGTCATGAAAGGCAAAAAAACTGGTGTTCAGGCGAAAATAAAAGCAGTTTATAGTAATGCGCATTTCACTCACTGTTATGCGCATCAACTTAATTTACTAATGAGAAATGCAGCAAGCATTACACAAAATGCTAGAATATTTATCTCTAACATTTTGGCTATTCCGACTTTCTTTTCTAGATCAACACAGCGTCTGTCCATTCTCAAGAAGCATCTGGATGTAAGCATTCTACGTCCATCCGCCACAAGGTGGAACTTTAACATGCATAAACATTCATGAAAATGTTCAAGCATTAAAAAACTGTCACTGAAATTCAGTCAACATCATATGTAGATTGCAGAAGCGACAGGAATTCTGAAATATTTGAACGATGAAAATTTCATATTTTGGTTTGAGCTATTTCATCAAATTATGTCTCATGTTGAAATTATTTCTCGAAATTAGCATATATAAAGTCAATGAATACATAACAAATTTCAAAACTGCTATTTTAGAGATAAGAAACACCAAATACTGTGAAAATCCATCACAAACACTCAAGGGTGAAGCTAAAGAACTGTGTGACTATATATCTGTTGATATAACGGACAGATATTCTTCAACTAAACATTTAATACTTGCTAAATTGTTTAACAAGAAAAGCTTTGCTAGTTTTAAGAAAAAAACTACCTACAGAAGAGATATCCTTGACAACTGAAGCATATCCCATGATTGGCAAAGAAAAGCTTGAAACTGAGCTAGAAATATTTTATAGTAGGTCAGATATCCATGAATACTGCAAAGTAATTGATCTCCTGAAATTTATTTTGGAAAACAATTTAAACGATGTTCTTAGTGAAATCACAAGACTCATAAAAATTGTCTTGACAATTCCCATGACTACATCTGAGGTAGAACGTTGTTTTTCAACTCTGAAAAGAATAAAAACTTTTCTAAGGAACACCATGGGTTGCGAAAGACTAAATGAACTTGCAGTGTTTTCAATTGATAAAAAGTTCTTCAGCAGTCATTCAGAAGTTAATGAGAAAATTATCAATCTTTTCTCACAAATTAAAATAAGAAGAATGAAGTTTACTTTTAAATGAATGTAATAAGTAAAATATCTAAAATATTTACATCTATTTAGGATTCCTTTAAGTTATTGTATTTTTATACGTGTGCATACATATAAACTATATTTTTTATGTTTGTTTTATTTTTACACAATATTAAAACAATAGGTATTTTCTTTACAACAGCACCCCCACTAATCTTAGGCACGAGCCGCCACTGACTCTTATGTTTCAAAATAAATAGAAATGTCGATAGAGTTAAATATATTTTGTTCAAATTTCGAAAAAAATAAATATGGGGGGGGGGGCACTAAAAAAAATATTTTCCCTCGTATATTTTATGGAAACTGCATTTTATATATAATTTCATTCTAAAATGGATAAGTATCGAAAATTTCACGAAAATCTGACGATTAGTTGATTTTTGCTAGATTTATTAAACACAGGTATGTTTTTACATTCAAAATGCTTACTGCATGGGAACGTTATTTTAAAGCACCAATTATGTAAACACGATTTTCGTCTCGCAATTTCATTATTTTCATTCGATGAAAAAAAATTTAAAAAGTTATTGCTGGTTTATTTTGCCCTTCTTCTTTTAAATGGTATAAAAGTTATATTGATAATATTAATTTATAATAAAGTTACATCGTTTTACATATAGGGGGGTAATTCTGTGGTGACTTTTGGAGGTGCCTGCTGGTCGTTATTGTTTGTTCCATTCTATGTCAATATGTCCCTTGTCAGTATAATGAATAAAAATATATGTAATTCGGCATATTAACTGATTGTAATCAGCAGAAAGGTAGAATTTGACGGTGATAACCTAATTCTCATTCCCTTATGAAAAAAGTTTTTTGTTTTTGTTTTTCAAATAAATATTGTTACAAAGTTGAGTGCGAGATCTCATTTTGATTTGTGAAGCTTTCTCGCAAAGAAAACAACAAATTGGCAGGAGGAGCAAATACATTATGGAATTAGAAGGGACAGCCCCAACCATGACAAATAATAGCAGCAGCTAAAAACAACAATATTTACAAATTTTTACAAAATACCAAAATACTCAATTCTGATTGATTAATTTCTAACAGTTTGATTGGCCATCAAAATCCAACTTTGACCAATCAGAAACGACTTGCCATGGGAGCCGGGCACCTACTATGTTTACATTTAAATAGAGAGGAGCAAAGCTGATTGAGGGGGACTGGCTTGATAGAGCCTGGTGCACGCCACACAAATCCCTGTCAGTTGAGAACCCAACTTCAAACCCAAGGAGAGCAACCAACTTTAACCCTGACCAGTTTGACCACGGATCTCGACTAAAACCAAGAGATGAGAAGTACTACAACTTCACCGGTCTACCACCAGCTAGTACTGACTTCCACACGAGACCACTGGTCAAATCCCTAGACTAAGGATCAACAAATCCATCGAAGACGCTACTACTAGATGCTTGCCCGAGAGATGAGACGGCTGCAGACAATGTTGATATCACTAACTGGCAGACGACAAATCTGTACCATGTTATGATCTACAATACCATAAAGCACAGCCGAATAAATGTGCCACCTAAACGTGAGAAGAACAACATTTTAAAAACAAATAGATGACAAATCAGCTAAGTTGCTTCCCTTAACGTTTCCCATTGAAAAACAAATTCTTATTTTCCGAGATTATTATCAAAACCACCCAGCGCAAGGAATAATACATATTGACATATTTCATCAACAGTAGACGACAAATCTGCTGTGTTGCTCACCTTGGACTTTCTTAAAAAAAAAAAGGAAAAATAAAACAAACCCGTATCCTTCGATATTGTTATCAAAAACAACACCACAAGGAATAACAATTATTGGCATGTTTTATCAACAAAGAAAGACGCAAATCGCCGATAAAGACTATGCTGAAATTATTAACCTTAACAGCAGGGACAAACTTTGTTGAACTGAAGAACATTTTATTTTATTTTGCTTTTCTTAGAATTTGTTTTTAAAATAAGCGATTGAGTAATCAATCGCTTAAAATTAAACTTAAATTGTTTGTCTAGTTCTTCCCCGTCACCATGCACTTATTTATAAGATAACAATATGTTCATTTTCACACATCTTCTGTGCCTAATTTTTATATATTGTCTTTAAATGTAATAAATAAGAATATCCGTAAACTTTTTTAAAAATGTGTTTATTTACATACCAAATCCCCCCCCCAATGTAAACACGGAATTTCTGTGAAATGTTAAACGGTATTCTACTAGGTAAATATCGGCGCATTACTTACAGAAAAAAACGGTTAGTTAAACTGCAGAAATGTATTTGTTCTAATTACTATTAAATTACTATATTAAATATTTTATTTTATGAAAAATATTTCTTGTCCTTAAAAATGTCCGCCATGTATTCATGTGCCTTATGAAACGTCAAGTGACTACGCACGCCTGCACATTTCAGTAAGAAATCGATCGCACCTAGCGTAAACGAAGACGGTGAAACGGGGCAAAGTAGTCCCAGATTCTAAGCGTTCATATCATGCAAACAGTAGATTTGTAACAGGTTTGATTATCAGATTCGTTGTCAGCAACCTCGAATACCCCCAGCAAACCAAATTAGAGTGGTCGGCATTCTGTTGTAGCATAAGGTCATATTTACCGAAAATATATATTTAATAAAACATTTGGCACTTCTACACTATTGAGACGGAATTTTGGAAATCGTAAAACTGAATTTCACATGAAAAAAGTGGTGTCTACGTATTCCTCATATTTTTAAGCTGATTATATAAAATTACGAAAATCAATAAGGTAGAAAATTATTTATTAAAGAAAATAAAAATAGAATTTGATGAAAATGATCGTAAGACACAAGAGTTAAAAAAGGAGGCAATTTTCTGTTTCGGTTTAAACAAGATGGTGCCAATTTTTTACATGCTACCATGATTAAAGTTGTTTTTTTAATAATTTAGTAATATTCAGGTAATTCCGATTACTGCATAATTTGGGAGCTACTACTGTAAATTATTATTAAAAAAAAAAAAACAATTGACAAAAAATAATCAAGTGAAATCATTGTTTTTTTTTTATCTGAAAACTCCATTTATCGACTACAAAATCTCATCCCTATTGGGAAGTGTAGTATAGAAGTGCCAAGCATTTTTTCTAAATTAAAGCAACATTGGAATTTTATTTTTCCTGAAACATTTTTTGAATTGAAGTATAATTGTGGCACCTGTTGATTGAAAAGTCTGCAAAGAAAATATAATTTTTAATAACAATTTTGCAATTAAAGCAACATTGGATTTTTATAAATAAATAGTTTTTTGTTGTTTTTTCTTTTCAAACAAATTCACAAAAAGTATGAGTCATCATCCCCTGTTTTTTGACTGAAATGTGCCACCTGGCGACAGTTTAGTGAAACACACCAAAAAACATGGCACTCGCCCAAATACTGCAGAAGTGTCATTTACGTTTATGAATGTATACATGTATTTTTTTTTTTTTTTTCAGATAGTTATGTTTAGATATTTTAGATATAGGCACATTTTCACAAAAATTAATGAATGTTTAACAGTTCCAAAAATATGAATATTTTCAGAAATTGATTAATAAGTTAACAGTCCAAAAAATATGAATACTTCACATTTAAACTACAAAATAAATACGAATCCAGTAGATGTTATTGCGGAAATTATTTGATTAAAAAAAGATTACGAATATTCTTATTTATTATATTTTAAGAGAATAAATTTAAAAAATTTTACAAAAATAAACATATTTATTTGAAAAAAAAAAGACTTCTCTAAATGTATTTATGCGAAAAAAATTACATTTATAAAAGTAAATGAACGGATATTCTAATTTATTATATTTAGAGTCAATATTGAAAAACAATAACTCAGAACTGTCACAAATTGCGGCAAGAATTAGACTATCACTGCCAAATCCTAACTTCCTGCTGATTACAATCAACTGATTTGCTGAATTACTTGGTACATGCATTAATACCAGAAAACTGATAGCAGGACATAGTTTTGAAAGTCGGTTTATCATAATTTTTTTGTGTAGTTTCCAATTACGTTTTGATTGTATTTGAAAGATTAATTTCGAAAATGAAAAAAAAAATTTTTTTACATGTGTAAAAAAAAAAAATGTGTACACAGTGACATCAGAAATTGAAAAGTTCAGCTAAATTTTGTACTTAAATAAATTCATTGTAAAAATCCCTTCAAAGATAAATATTAGTTTTCTGGTACTATTTCAAAGGAAATTAGTAAAGTCCTAGGATGTTGAATTAAATTAAAAAAAAAACAAAAAAAAAACACTTTGTTTGTACCAAAAAATAGCTTAATTAGCCCCCTAAAGTGAGAGATTAGTAACAGGTATGGCTTTGCACAATCAAAACAAATGAAAAGGCATCACGAATATATTCTATGGAAGAATTCTTAATGTTAAAATAACATACAATATTTCTTTTCAATATTATTTTTTTGAATGGAAATATTGAATAAACAATGCTTAATTCAAAGATAATTTCAATAGTTCGAGAAATTAATTTTCCTTCGAATTATATTGATTTTATTAACATGAACTTTGGTGGCTTTTTTCGTAATGTTCCTGGAATATTAAAAAAATTTTAATCATTAACATCTAAAATGCTTTAATTTTTATAAAAATAAGACAAACAGAAATTCATGCATCTTTTTTAGTACTTAGAACACTAGCTTAAGCAAAAGTAATTTTTATTTACAAAAAAATGATACATTTTCACTAAATTAAAAAAAAACGTAATGGGTTCATTATATTCTGTTATTGTTAATAAATACTGAACATTTTATTAAAATTGGTTAATTTCCTGAATTTTGTGAAATTTTAAATTAAGGAAGGGGTCAAAATGTTTATGGAATTTAGAGATTGGTCATTCATTTTGCATGTACCTACAAATTACCTATATATATATATATATATATATTGTGAATTTAAATATCCGAAAAAGTTTATTTATTGGCTGTTTGACTAACAACAAAGTGTATTATTTTATTTGATATTACACTTTATGATTTCTGTTCTTGAACAGTGAAGCAGACATCCATTGTAGGCTGAGACAATTTTTATTTTGGCACTTGTGCATTTTAACTTTGGAGGGACAATTTTTTATGCTTGTTAAGATAAAATAGACAACTCGATTTTTTTTAAATATGTCGTTTTAAGCAAAAACAATATTATGTATTTGTCATGTCGAAAATAGTAATATATCTAAAAATTACAAAATTTATCGAGTAGAACAACTTCTATTGTGTTTTTAGTAAAAAAATGTCTATTGCTACAGGTTACAATTATTGGAAGGCATTACGGTGTAATCTAAATTTTGCATTTCGAATTATGTCCTCTGTGAACTCTTCTAGCATCTACTTTATAACATCTAAGAAAAATTCAATTTTCGCCAATTTTCTGTAAAAATTACTTTTAAGTATAAATAACTTTCTACTCAATGAATTTTCGTAATGTTTGGATATATTACTATTTTTTACATGACAAGTCAGTACGTACTATTGATTTTGCTTAAAACGACATATTAGAACAAATCGATCTGTTGACTCTATCTTCAAAAGCACCCAATTTTTTTTGTTTTGTTTTCAATGTTAGAGATGTCTACTCAGTACTGAGAGAGACAATTCTAAAGGTTCTTACAAAAGTTTATATTTGTAAAAAAAGTTTGTTTAAAAAAAAACACAGTCAATGCTTTCCATTAATGACTCTTCCAAACCATTTATAAGTTTTAATGGTTATTTTTATTTGTCTTTTAAACCAAAAAGTTCGTTTTTTAGTCATGCAATGGCTACTTTCATTCATTTAAGAAAAATACAAAAATGCCTGTTGTAATTTATTTTAAAATTCTAATTAGTTTATGAAAGCAAAAAAAAACGATTCTTTTAATTAAATAAATGTTCAGATAATTAGTGTTTTATTTTGTGTTGTGTTTCTATTGCTTTTACCAAAAAGTTATGCAAAATTAACCTTTTTAGAAAAATAATTGAATTGTTTTCTCCTGTTCCGAGTGAACATCTCCAAAATTTAAAACAAAAAAGTGTCTTCAAAAGGTAAAATATACAAGGGCTATGAATTAATTAAAACAAAATGTTTATTATTATTATTATTATTATTATTATTATTATTATTAAGCTTATTCATTGTTCAAATTCAGTTATAAAAACTGCAAGAAAAACTGATTTTATTTGAAAAGTATGAAAGAAATAGGTTATTAAATTATAAATTTGTCATTAAAAAAATAATAATCACTATTTGTTTATATTTTAAATTCATTTATAAAAATACTGGTTTCACTTTCACAATAAAAATGAAAAAATTATGAAAAACTCTTTAGGATTATTTCATTAAAAAATCGATGGTGACAAAGTTCTTTGTATCATTTTATTGTAACCTGATATTGTTTTGTCATGAATTGAATAAAGAAATAAGAAATTCTGGTGATTGGATGAACTTAAAATTCTTCGTTTGAATTATTCACAAAAAAAAAAGAAACAAACGAATAAAACATCCTTCAGAAATAAATTTTTTTTTTTTAATTTTGACTATAAAAAAAAAACACCTATAGAAAAAAATGCTTAATGTCATTAAAAAGTTATGAAAGTGGAAAATGATTTTATGAGTAATTTAAATGTGGAAATGATTTTGATTATAATTTCTAAAATATTTTATTATTTTTCTCACCAACTTTAGCATCTACAATAATTCTGATCCTATTAATCTTGATTTTATTTCATTATACAGCATCAAATCTCTGCAATAAATATTCTTTTATCATTGTATTTAATTATGTTTTGGAACTTTTGTGATGTGGATTGATAATTATGATTAAGCAGAGTACTAGTCAAAATGTCAACCAAGATGAGAATTGTTTGTATAATCCAAATAATACATAGTTTATTTTATTTGTGCAGTTTATGTTCAATGCTTTATATTTTTTAGAAATTAGAATTGGTACTTGTGTTCTTGTAGTGCTTGTTTTATTTTTTTTTAAGTAAAGTGCTGAGAATTCAAAAGTAAGAGCAGATCACCCACAAATATCAATAACTCAAATTTACACTGATGAAAGTCTGGTAACAGCACAAAAGAGGTAAAACAGACAGCTAAACACTTTTACCAAACGCAATGTAATTTTCTACCTACATGTGTCAAATTCGAGTTGGGATACCAATTATAAGATTTATTATGTATGAATTTGCTATTGTCACTTTTAATCTATTGTTAGTCATCTTCAAAGATAGCACATGATTTTATTAGCGGATGGTTGCTAATTCTGGGCTGAAAACATTGTAAAATAAAAAATTCTGGGCTGAAAACATTGTAAAATAAAAAATGATAATAATTGCTAGTGAACCCATAACCTAGAATCCAGGGTTGCATAACAAACTTTTCTGGTGTCACTGTTGGTCATGATTTTCAACTTTCGGAACTTGAATATGCAGAAGATATTGCTATATTAGGTGGACGTTTTTCTAGCATCCAATTTGTAATAGATCAGATGCAGATAAAATCGTTATGAAGATCAATCCTCAAAAGATAAAGCTCCTGATTGCCAGTTTTTTCTCAAAAAACAACCAATCTCCCTCCAACTGGGAGTTCTAAAGGGGATTGATCATTACAAATACCTTGCCTTTATCATCACCTCAACAATATTAACAATTGCATCAGCAGTGCTCATCTCACTTTCTACTGTCTTTGATCTCTGCTTTGGTTCAAATGTGATATCAAACTTGATATTAAAATCCACATCTATCAAGCTGTTTTGCATTCTTTGTGTCGGTTGACAACAGTTCCTCAAATGCCAGTGTTCATTCTTGCTGCAACATATCCACTATAGCAAACTCTCCTCTCAAGGCACCTTCACTGGTTTGGGTTCGGGTTAGGGCCACACTCCTTCTTGTCATCCAGATGATGTCATCTACAAAGCAATTGAACTGGAAAAAATGATGTGTAGCCTAGCTGAAAACCTGGCTCAGGATTGTGAAACAGGAACCGAGCTTATCTTTGGCCTTCGCCTCTGTTGGCTGGAACCGTAATTGAATAACTCGTATTTGAAACTAGTGAACCATCATGCTTGGTTAGTTTTTATTTAAAGCATGGTAAATATTTTCAAGAGCTGACCCACCCATTCTAGGGTAAATACTTAAACAAATACAAGCTTTGATTACTAATACTGAAATTATTAACCTCCAAAATATTAACTGCCATTTTAGAAAAAATGAAAACTGAATCATCTCACCATCTAAATATAGTTTTTTATTGAAAAAAAAAACACAATTTATAATTTTATCATTCGCGTTCATTGTTTTTTTTCAGTAATCTAATTTTGAAAAAAAACTTGTGGTGAAAATAGAAAGAAAATGTGTTCATTTTGCTTCATCCCAATGTTATTTAGTACAACACCAGATGGATTGTTTAATTTCTATAAACAAAATTTTACTATTTCTTTTTATCATCACATTTGTTTTTATTAATGTAATTTGGAAAATCAATCTTTTTTATATTTGCAGAATCTCCAGCAATCAAGACAAAAAAATCATTTATTGGATCTGAATGGATTTTCATTCCTTTTATTTGAAATATGGAAATGCCTTAAGAACTTTGCAATTTAAATGATTTCAAATTTTAAATCTCATTAAAATATATACATATTCACTGAGACATTAAACACATCGATTTTATTTTCTAATATAGTTTGTACCTAATTTCAAATCTGAATGTAGTAGTAAGCTGACACATGTACAATCATACAGTTTTAATTTTGCATATTACAGTAAAATTTTAAGCAAAAACTGTGTTTTTATGTGACCTTCTGAAAATTCTTTCACCTTAAAACATTAGGATATGGAAAAATACACAGAAACAAATTCTCCTGAAAAGATATTTGATATGTCAACTGCAGAAACGAAATTGAAATCTGAAAATGTGAAATGTGACACATCCAATATTTCCTTTACAAAGAAAAACAAAAAATCAAATAAAGAAACAAAGCAAAGAGCAAAATCATATTGCTGTAAAGTGTGTTGCTCTTCGTTCACACAAGAAAAGCAGTTGTTGCTGCACATGCGAACACACACAGGAGAGAAACCATATTCTTGTGAAGTATGTGGCTCAGCTTTTGCACAGAAATCCAATATGGTGACTCATATGCGAAGGCATACTGGAGAGAAACCATATTCTTGTGAAATATGTGAAGCTTCTTTTGCCGACAAAGCAACTATGGTTAAGCACTTACGAAGGCATACAGGGGAGAAACCATATTCTTGTGAAGTATGTGAATCTTCTTTTACACAGAAATCCAATTTGTTGATTCATATGCGAGCACACACAGGAGAGAAACCATACTCTTGTGAAATGTGCGCGTCAACGTTTACACAGAAATCCAATATGGTAAGTCATATGAGAACACATACTGGAGAGAAACCATATTGTTGTGAAGTATGTGAATCTTGTTTTGCACAGAAATCCACTCTGGTGATTCATATGCGAGTACACACTGGAGAGAAACCATATTCTAGTGACTCTTCATATTCTTGTGACTTGTGTGCGTCAACTTTTACGCAGAAATCAAATCTGGTGAGCCACATGCGAACACATACTGGTGAAAAACCGTTTTGTTGTGAAATATGTGAATCTTGTTTCACGACGAAACAAAACATGTTGCGTCACATGCAGCGACATTCAGGAGAAAGACCTCACTCGTGTGAAGTGTGCGCCTTTTCTTTTGCACAGAAATCAGATTTGTCACGACATATGCGAACGCATACTCATAGAGAAATCAAGTGTTAGCACCAAAGAAGGGAACCTCCTTGATTTATAAGAACTTTGATTGAAGTAAAATAAAAACCCATATTCTTGTAAAGTATCTAATTTTTTATTTACTCTGAAATCGACTACATTGACACACACACACACACACACACAAGTCGTATACATTTCTTGTTTTGCAGATAAATCCAATCAATGCAAATGTGACTGAGAAAGCTTATTCTTGTGAAGTATGTGACTCTTGTACTATTATTCACATGTTCATAGTTTTTGTTTCAACACGTTTCGGCTAACTCATCCTCTGGCCTTCTTCGGGTGAATAATCATGATGGAATAGGAATACTGAGTTTTCTAACTTATCCCATGGTGCAGTGGATAGAGGCATTGAGTCTCTACAGTTCCAGGTGTGAATTGTCTAAAGATAGCAATTTCAATCCTATCCAAGCAGGCCAGATGATTAGTTAGCCTAAAATATGGTGAGAAAACAACTATGAAAGTGATTACTAGGGATAATTTCAATCCTATCCAAGCAGGCCAGATGATTAGTTAGCCTAAAATATAGTGAGAAAACAACTATGAAAGTGATTACTAGGGATAATTTCAATCCTATCCAAGCAGGCCAGATGATTAGTTAGCCTAAAATATGGTGAGAAAACAACTATGAAAGTGATTACTAGGGATAATTTCAATCCTATCCAAGCAGGCCAGATGATTAGTTAGCCTAAAATATGGTGAGAAAACAACTATGAAAGTGATTACTAGGGATAAGTTCAATCCTATCCAAGCAGGCCAGATGATTAGTTAGCCTAAAATATGGTGAGAAAACAACTATGAAAGTGATTACTAGGGATAATTTCAATCCTATCCAAGCAGGCCAGATGATTAGTTAGCCTAAAATATGGTGAGAAAACAACTATGAAAGTGATTACTAGGGATAATTTCAATCCTATCCAAGCAGGCCAGATGATTAGTTAGCCTAAAATATGGTGAGAAAACAACTATGAAAGTGATTACTAGGGATAATTTCAATCCTATCCAAGCAGGCCAGATGATTAGTTAGCCTAAAATATGGTGAGAAAACAACTATGAAAGTGATTACTAGGGATAATTTCAATCCTATCCAAGCAGGCCAGATGATTAGTTAGCCTAAAATATGGTGAGAAAACAACTATGAAAGTGATTACTAGGGATAAGTTCAATCCTATCCAAGCAGGCCAGATGATTAGTTAGCCTAAAATATGGTGAGAAAACAACTATGAAAGTGATTACTAGGGATAATTTCAATCCTATCCAAGCAGGCCAGATGATTAGTTAGCCTAAAATATGGTGAGAAAACAACTATGAAAGTGATTACTAGGGATAATTTCAATCCTATCCAAGCAGGCCAGATGATTAGTTAGCCTAAAATATGGTGAGAAAACAACTATGAAAGTGATTACTAGGGATAATTTCAATCCTATCCAAGCAGGCCAGATGATTAGTTAGCCTAAAATATGGTGAGAAAACAACTATGAAAGTGATTACTAGGGATAATTTCAATCCTATCCAAGCAGGCCAGATGATTAGTTAGCCTAAAATATGGTGAGAAAACAACTATGAAAGTGATTACTAGGGATAAGTTCAATCCTATCCAAGCAGGCCAGATGATTAGTTAGCCTAAAATATGGTGAGAAAACAACTATGAAAGTGATTACTAGGGATAAGTTCAATCCTATCCAAGCAGGCCAGATGATTAGTTAGCCTAAAATATGGTGAGAAAACAACTATGAAAGTGATTACTAGGGATAATTTCAATCCTATCCAAGCAGGCCAGATGATTAGTTAGCCTAAAATATGGTGAGAAAACAACTATGAAAGTGATTACTAGGGATAATTTCAATCCTATCCAAGCAGGCCAGATGATTAGTTAGCCTAAAATATGGTGAGAAAACAACTATGAAAGTGATTACTAGGGATAATTTCAATCCTATCCAAGCAGGCCAGATGATTAGTTAGGCTAAAATATGGTGAGAAAACAACTATGAAAGTGATTACTAGGGATAATTTCAATCCTATCCAAGCAGGCCAGATGATTAGTTAGCCTAAAATATGGTGAGAAAACAACTATGAAAGTGATTATTAGGGATAATTTCAATCCTATCCAAGCAGGCCAGATGATTAGTTAGCCTAAAATATGGTGAGAAAACAACTATGAAAGTGATTACTAGGGATAATTTCAATCCTATCCAAGCAGGCCAGATGATTAGTTAGCCTAAAATATGGTGAGAAAACAACTATGAAAGTGATTACTAGGGATAATTTCAATCCTATCCAAGCAGGCCAGATGATTAGTTAGCCTAAAATATGGTGAGAAAACAACTATGAAAGTGATTACTAGGGATAATTTCAATCCTATCCAAGCAGGCCAGATGATTAGTTAGCCTAAAATATAGTGAGAAAACAACTATGAAAGTGATTACTAGGGATAATTTCAATCCTATCCAAGCAGGCCAGATGATTAGTTAGCCTAAAATATAGTGAGAAAACAACTATGAAAGTGATTACTAGGGATAATTTCAATCCTATCCAAGCAGGCCAGATGATTAGTTAGCCTAAAATATGGTGAGAAAACAACTATGAAAGTGATTACTAGGGATAATTTCAATCCTATCCAAGCAGGCCAGATGATTAGTTAGCCTAAAATATGGTGAGAAAACAACTATGAAAGTGATTACTAGGGATAAGTTCAATCCTATCCAAGCAGGCCAGATGATTAGTTAGCCTAAAATATGGTGAGAAAACAACTATGAAAGTGATTACTAGGGATAATTTCAATCCTATCCAAGCAGGCCAGATGATTAGTTAGCCTAAAATATGGTGAGAAAACAACTATGAAAGTGATTACTAGGGATAATTTCAATCCTATCCAAGCAGGCCAGATGATTAGTTAGCCTAAAATATGGTGAGAAAACAACTATGAAAGTGATTACTAGGGATAATTTCAATCCTATCCAAGCAGGCCAGATGATTAGTTAGCCTAAAATATGGTGAGAAAACAACTATGAAAGTGATTACTAGGGATAATTTCAATCCTATCCAAGCAGGCCAGATGATTAGTTAGCCTAAAATATGGTGAGAAAACAACTATGAAAGTGATTACTAGGGATAAGTTCAATCCTATCCAAGCAGGCCAGATGATTAGTTAGCCTAAAATATGGTGAGAAAACAACTATGAAAGTGATTACTAGGGATAATTTCAATCCTATCCAAGCAGGCCAGATGATTAGTTAGCCTAAAATATGGTGAGAAAACAACTATGAAAGTGATTACTAGGGATAATTTCAATCCTATCCAAGCAGGCCAGATGATTAGTTAGCCTAAAATATGGTGAGAAAACAACTATGAAAGTGATTACTAGGGATAATTTCAATCCTATCCAAGCAGGCCAGATGATTAGTTAGCCTAAAATATGGTGAGAAAACAACTATGAAAGTGATTACTAGGGATAATTTCAATCCTATCCAAGCAGGCCAGATGATTAGTTAGCCTAAAATATGGTGAGAAAACAACTATGAAAGTGATTACTAGGGATAATTTCAATCCTATCCAAGCAGGCCAGATGATTAGTTAGCCTAAAATATGGTGAGAAAACAACTATGAAAGTGATTACTAGGGATAAGTTCAATCCTATCCAAGCAGGCCAGATGATTAGTTAGCCTAAAATATGGTGAGAAAACAACTATGAAAGTGATTACTAGGGATAATTTCAATCCTATCCAAGCAGGCCAGATGATTAGTTAGCCTAAAATATGGTGAGAAAACAACTATGAAAGTGATTACTAGGGATAATTTCAATCCTATCCAAGCAGGCCAGATGATTAGTTAGCCTAAAATATGGTGAGAAAACAACTATGAAAGTGATTACTAGGGATAATTTCAATCCTATCCAAGCAGGCCAGATGATTAGTTAGCCTAAAATATGGTGAGAAAACAACTATGAAAGTGATTACTAGGGATAATTTCAATCCTATCCAAGCAGGCCAGATGATTAGTTAGCCTAAAATATGGTGAGAAAACAACTATGAAAGTGATTACTAGGGATAATTTCAATCCTATCCAAGCAGGCCAGATGATTAGTTAGCCTAAAATATGGTGAGAAAACAACTATGAAAGTGATTACTAGGGATAATTTCAATCCTATCCAAGCAGGCCAGATGATTAGTTAGCCTAAAATATGGTGAGAAAACAACTATGAAAGTGATTACTAGGGATAATTTCAATCCTATCCAAGCAGGCCAGATGATTAGTTAGCCTAAAATATGGTGAGAAAACAACTATGAAAGTGATTACTAGGGATAATTTCAATCCTATCCAAGCAGGCCAGATGATTAGTTAGCCTAAAATATGGTGAGAAAACAACTATGAAAGTGATTACTAGGGATAATTTCAATCCTATCCAAGCAGGCCAGATGATTAGTTAGCCTAAAATATGGTGAGAAAACAACTATGAAAGTGATTACTAGGGATAATTTCAATCCTATCCAAGCAGGCCAGATGATTAGTTAGCCTAAAATATGGTGAGAAAACAACTATGAAAGTGATTACTAGGGATAATTTCAATCCTATCCAAGCAGGCCAGATGATTAGTTAGCCTAAAATATGGTGAGAAAACAACTATGAAAGTGATTACTAGGGATAATTTCAATCCTATCCAAGCAGGCCAGATGATTAGTTAGCCTAAAATATGGTGAGAAAACAACTATGAAAGTGATTACTAGGGATAAGTTCAATCCTATCCAAGCAGGCCAGATGATTAGTTAGCCTAAAATATGGTGAGAAAACAACTATGAAAGTGATTACTAGGGATAATTTCAATCCTATCCAAGCAGGCCAGATGATTAGTTAGCCTAAAATATGGTGAGAAAACAACTATGAAAGTGATTACTAGGGATAATTTCAATCCTATCCAAGCAGGCCAGATGATTAGTTAGCCTAAAATATGGTGAGAAAACAACTATGAAAGTGATTACTAGGGATAATTTCAATCCTATCCAAGCAGGCCAGATGATTAGTTAGCCTAAAATATGGTGAGAAAACAACTATGAAAGTGATTACTAGGGATAATTTCAATCCTATCCAAGCAGGCCAGATGATTAGTTAGCCTAAAATATGGTGAGAAAACAACTATGAAAGTGATTACTAGGGATAATTTCAATCCTATCCAAGCAGGCCAGATGATTAGTTAGCCTAAAATATGGTGAGAAAACAACTATGAAAGTGATTACTAGGGATAAGTTCAATCCTATCCAAGCAGGCCAGATGATTAGTTAGCCTAAAATATGGTGAGAAAACAACTATGAAAGTGATTACTAGGGATAATTTCAATCCTATCCAAGCAGGCCAGATGATTAGTTAGCCTAAAATATGGTGAGAAAACAACTATGAAAGTGATTACTAGGGATAATTTCAATCCTATCCAAGCAGGCCAGATGATTAGTTAGCCTAAAATATGGTGAGAAAACAACTATGAAAGTGATTACTAGGGATAAGTTCAATCCTATCCAAGCAGGCCAGATGATTAGTTAGCCTAAAATATGGTGAGAAAACAACTATGAAAGTGATTACTAGGGATAATTTCAATCCTATCCAAGCAGGCCAGATGATTAGTTAGCCTAAAATATGGTGAGAAAACAACTATGAAAGTGATTACTAGGGATAATTTCAATCCTATCCAAGCAGGCCAGATGATTAGTTAGCCTAAAATATGGTGAGAAAACAACTATGAAAGTGATTACTAGGGATAATTTCAATCCTATCCAAGCAGGCCAGATGATTAGTTAGCCTAAAATATGGTGAGAAAACAACTATGAAAGTGATTACTAGGGATAATTTCAATCCTATCCAAGCAGGCCAGATGATTAGTTAGCCTAAAATATGGTGAGAAAACAACTATGAAAGTGATTACTAGGGATAATTTCAATCCTATCCAAGCAGGCCAGATGATTAGTTAGCCTAAAATATGGTGAGAAAACAACTATGAAAGTGATTACTAGGGATAATTTCAATCCTATCCAAGCAGGCCAGATGATTAGTTAGCCTAAAATATGGTGAGAAAACAACTATGAAAGTGATTACTAGGGATAATTTCAATCCTATCCAAGCAGGCCAGATGATTAGTTAGCCTAAAATATGGTGAGAAAACAACTATGAAAGTGATTACTAGGGATAATTTCAATCCTATCCAAGCAGGCCAGATGATTAGTTAGCCTAAAATATGGTGAGAAAACAACTATGAAAGTGATTACTAGGGATAATTTCAATCCTATCCAAGCAGGCCAGATGATTAGTTAGCCTAAAATATGGTGAGAAAACAACTATGAAAGTGATTACTAGGGATAATTTCAATCCTATCCAAGCAGGCCAGATGATTAGTTAGCCTAAAATATGGTGAGAAAACAACTATGAAAGTGATTACTAGGGATAATTTCAATCCTATCCAAGCAGGCCAGATGATTAGTTAGCCTAAAATATGGTGAGAAAACAACTATGAAAGTGATTACTAGGGATAATTTCAATCCTATCCAAGCAGGCCAGATGATTAGTTAGCCTAAAATATGGTGAGAAAACAACTATGAAAGTGATTACTAGGGATAAGTTCAATCCTATCCAAGCAGGCCAGATGATTAGTTAGCCTAAAATATGGTGAGAAAACAACTATGAAAGTGATTACTAGGGATAATTTCAATCCTATCCAAGCAGGCCAGATGATTAGTTAGCCTAAAATATGGTGAGAAAACAACTATGAAAGTGATTACTAGGGATAATTTCAATCCTATCCAAGCAGGCCAGATGATTAGTTAGCCTAAAATATGGTGAGAAAACAACTATGAAAGTGATTACTAGGGATAATTTCAATCCTATCCAAGCAGGCCAGATGATTAGTTAGCCTAAAATATGGTGAGAAAACAACTATGAAAGTGATTACTAGGGATAATTTCAATCCTATCCAAGCAGGCCAGATGATTAGTTAGCCTAAAATATGGTGAGAAAACAACTATGAAAGTGATTACTAGGGATAATTTCAATCCTATCCAAGCAGGCCAGATGATTAGTTAGCCTAAAATATGGTGAGAAAACAACTATGAAAGTGATTACTAGGGATAAGTTCAATCCTATCCAAGCAGGCCAGATGATTAGTTAGCCTAAAATATGGTGAGAAAACAACTATGAAAGTGATTACTAGGGATAATTTCAATCCTATCCAAGCAGGCCAGATGATTAGTTAGCCTAAAATATGGTGAGAAAACAACTATGAAAGTGATTACTAGGGATAATTTCAATCCTATCCAAGCAGGCCAGATGATTAGTTAGCCTAAAATATGGTGAGAAAACAACTATGAAAGTGATTACTAGGGATAATTTCAATCCTATCCAAGCAGGCCAGATGATTAGTTAGCCTAAAATATGGTGAGAAAACAACTATGAAAGTGATTACTAGGGATAATTTCAATCCTATCCAAGCAGGCCAGATGATTAGTTAGCCTAAAATATGGTGAGAAAACAACTATGAAAGTGATTACTAGGGATAATTTCAATCCTATCCAAGCAGGCCAGATGATTAGTTAGCCTAAAATATGGTGAGAAAACAACTATGAAAGTGATTACTAGGGATAAGTTTCAATCCTATCCAAGCAGGCCAGATGATTAGTTAGCCTAAAATATGGTGAGAAAACAACTATGAAAGTGATTACTAGGGATAATTTCAATCCTATCCAAGCAGGCCAGATGATTAGTTAGCCTAAAATATGGTGAGAAAACAACTATGAAAGTGATTACTAGGGATAATTTCAATCCTATCCAAGCAGGCCAGATGATTAGTTAGCCTAAAATATGGTGAGAAAACAACTATGAAAGTGATTACTAGGGATAATTTCAATCCTATCCAAGCAGGCCAGATGATTAGTTAGCCTAAAATATGGTGAGAAAACAACTATGAAAGTGATTACTAGGGATAATTTCAATCCTATCCAAGCAGGCCAGATGATTAGTTAGCCTAAAATATGGTGAGAAAACAACTATGAAAGTGATTACTAGGGATAATTTCAATCCTATCCAAGCAGGCCAGATGATTAGTTAGCCTAAAATATGGTGAGAAAACAACTATGAAAGTGATTACTAGGGATAATTTCAATCCTATCCAAGCAGGCCAGATGATTAGTTAGCCTAAAATATGGTGAGAAAACAACTATGAAAGTGATTACTAGGGATAATTTCAATCCTATCCAAGCAGGCCAGATGATTAGTTAGCCTAAAATATGGTGAGAAAACAACTATGAAAGTGATTACTAGGGATAATTTCAATCCTATCCAAGCAGGCCAGATGATTAGTTAGCCTAAAATATAGTGAGAAAACAACTATGAAAGTGATTACTAGGGATAATTTCAATCCTATCCAAGCAGGCCAGATGATTAGTTAGCCTAAAATATGGTGAGAAAACAACTATGAAAGTGATTACTAGGGATAATTTCAATCCTATCCAAGCAGGCCAGATGATTAGTTAGCCTAAAATATGGTGAGAAAACAACTATGAAAGTGATTACTAGGGATAAGTTCAATCCTATCCAAGCAGGCCAGATGATTAGTTAGCCTAAAATATGGTGAGAAAACAACTATGAAAGTGATTACTAGGGATAATTTCAATCCTATCCAAGCAGGCCAGATGATTAGTTAGCCTAAAATATGGTGAGAAAACAACTATGAAAGTGATTACTAGGGATAATTTCAATCCTATCCAAGCAGGCCAGATGATTAGTTAGCCTAAAATATGGTGAGAAAACAACTATGAAAGTGATTACTAGGGATAATTTCAATCCTATCCAAGCAGGCCAGATGATTAGTTAGCCTAAAATATGGTGAGAAAACAACTATGAAAGTGATTACTAGGGATAATTTCAATCCTATCCAAGCAGGCCAGATGATTAGTTAGCCTAAAATATGGTGAGAAAACAACTATGAAAGTGATTACTAGGGATAATTTCAATCCTATCCAAGCAGGCCAGATGATTAGTTAGCCTAAAATATGGTGAGAAAACAACTATGAAAGTGATTACTAGGGATAAGTTCAATCCTATCCAAGCAGGCCAGATGATTAGTTAGCCTAAAATATGGTGAGAAAACAACTATGAAAGTGATTACTAGGGATAATTTCAATCCTATCCAAGCAGGCCAGATGATTAGTTAGCCTAAAATATGGTGAGAAAACAACTATGAAAGTGATTACTAGGGATAATTTCAATCCTATCCAAGCAGGCCAGATGATTAGTTAGCCTAAAATATGGTGAGAAAACAACTATGAAAGTGATTACTAGGGATAATTTCAATCCTATCCAAGCAGGCCAGATGATTAGTTAGCCTAAAATATGGTGAGAAAACAACTATGAAAGTGATTACTAGGGATAATTTCAATCCTATCCAAGCAGGCCAGATGATTAGTTAGCCTAAAATATGGTGAGAAAACAACTATGAAAGTGATTACTAGGGATAATTTCAATCCTATCCAAGCAGGCCAGATGATTAGTTAGCCTAAAATATGGTGAGAAAACAACTATGAAAGTTATTACTAGGGATAAGTTCAATCCTATCCAAGCAGGCCAGATGATTAGTTAGCCTAAAATATGGTGAGAAAACAACTATGAAAGTTATTACTAGGGATAAGTTCAATCCTATCCAAGCAGGCCAGATGATTAGTTAGCCTAAAATATGGTGAGAAAACAACTATGAAAGTGATTACTAGGGATAATTTCAATCCTATCCAAGCAGGCCAGATGATTAGTTAGCCTAAAATATGGTGAGAAAACAACTATGAAAGTGATTACTAGGGATAATTTCAATCCTATCCAAGCAGGCCAGATGATTAGTTAGCCTAAAATATGGTGAGAAAACAACTATGAAAGTGATTACTAGGGATAATTTCAATCCTATCCAAGCAGGCCAGATGATTAGTTAGCCTAAAATATGGTGAGAAAACAACTATGAAAGTGATTACTAGGGATAATTTCAATCCTATCCAAGCAGGCCAGATGATTAGTTAGCCTAAAATATGGTGAGAAAACAACTATGAAAGTGATTACTAGGGATAATTTCAATCCTATCCAAGCAGGCCAGATGATTAGTTAGCCTAAAATATGGTGAGAAAACAACTATGAAAGTGATTACTAGGGATAATTTCAATCCTATCCAAGCAGGCCAGATGATTAGTTAGCCTAAAATATGGTGAGAAAACAACTATGAAAGTTATTACTAGGGATAAGTTCAATCCTATCCAAGCAGGCCAGATTATTAGTTAGCCTTAAATATGGTGAGAAAACAACTATGAAAGTGATTACTAGGGATAATTTCAATCCTATCCAAGCAGGCCAGATGATTAGTTAGCCTAAAATATGGTGAGAAAACAACTCTGAAAGTGATTACTAGGGATAATTTCAATCCTTTCCAAGCAGGCCAGATGATTAGTTAGCCTAAAATATGGTGAGAAAACAACTATGAAAGTGATTACTAGGGATAATTTCAATCCTATCCAAGCAGGCCAGATGATTAGTTAGCCTAAAATATGGTGAGAAAACAACTATGAAAGTGATTACTAGGGATAATTTCAATCCTATCCAAGCAGGCCAGATGATTAGTTAGCCTAAAATATGGTGAGAAAACAACTATGAAAGTGATTACTAGGGATAATTTCAATCCTATCCAAGCAGGCCAGATGATTAGTTAGCCTAACATATGGTGAAAAAACAATTATGAAAGTGATTACTAGGGATAATTTCAATCCTATCCAAGCAGGCCAGATGATTAGTTAGCCTAACATATGGTGAAAAAACAATTATGAAAGTGATTACTAGGGATAATTTCAATCCTATCCAAGCAGGCCAGATGATTAGTTAGCCTAAAATATGGTGAGAAAACAACTATGAAAGTGATTACTAGGGATAATTTCAATCCTATCCAAGCAGGCCAGATGATTAGTTAGCCTAAAATATGGTGAGAAAACAACTATGAAAGTGATTACTAGGGATAATTTCAATCCTATCCAAGCAGGCCAGATGATTAGTTAGCCTAAAATATGGTGAGAAAACAACTATGAAAGTTATTACTAGGGATAAGTTCAATCCTATCCAAGCAGGCCAGATGATTAGTTAGCCTAAAATATGGTGAGAAAACAACTATGAAAGTTATTACTAGGGATAAGTTCAATCCTATCCAATCAGGCCAGATGATTAGTTAGCCTAAAATATGGTGAGAAAACAACTATGAAAGTGATTACTAGGGATAATTTCAATCCTATCCAAGCAGGCCAGATGATTAGTTAGCCTAAAATATGGTGAGAAAACAACTATGAAAGTGATTACTAGGGATAATTTCAATCCTATCCAAGCAGGCCAGATGATTAGTTAGCCTAAAATATGGTGAGAAAACAACTATGAAAGTGATTACTAGGGATAATTTCAATCCTATCCAAGCAGGCCAGATGATTAGTTAGCCTAAAATATGGTGAGAAAACAACTATGAAAGTGATTACTAGGGATAATTTCAATCCTATCCAAGCAGGCCAGATGATTAGTTAGCCTAAAATATGGTGAGAAAACAACTATGAAAGTGATTACTAGGGATAATTTCAATCCTATCCAAGCAGGCCAGATGATTAGTTAGCCTAAAATATGGTGAGAAAACAACTATGAAAGTGATTACTAGGGATAATTTCAATCCTATCCAAGCAGGCCAGATGATTAGTTAGCCTAAAATATGGTGAGAAAACAACTATGAAAGTTATTACTAGGGATAAGTTCAATCCTATCCAAGCAGGCCAGATGATTAGTTAGCCTAAAATATGGTGAGAAAACAACTATGAAAGTGATTACTAGGGATAAGTTCAATCCTATCCAAGCAGGCCAGATGATTAGTTAGCCTAAAATATGGTGAGAAAACAACTATGAAAGTGATTACTAGGGATAATTTCAATCCTATCCAAGCAGGCCAGATGATTAGTTAGCCTAAAATATGGTGAGAAAACAACTATGAAAGTGATTACTAGGGATAATTTCAATCCTATCCAAGCAGGCCAGATGATTAGTTAGCCTAAAATATGGTGAGAAAACAACTATGAAAGTGATTACTAGGGATAATTTCAATCCTATCCAAGCAGGCCAGATGATTAGTTAGCCTAAAATATGGTGAGAAAACAACTATGAAAGTGATTACTAGGGATAATTTCAATCCTATCCAAGCAGGCCAGATGATTAGTTAGCCTAAAATATGGTGAGAAAACAACTATGAAAGTGATTACTAGGGATAATTTCAATCCTATCCAAGCAGGCCAGATGATTAGTTAGCCTAAAATATGGTGAGAAAACAACTATGAAAGTGATTACTAGGGATAATTTCAATCCTATCCAAGCAGGCCAGATGATTAGTTAGCCTAAAATATGGTGAGAAAACAACTATGAAAGTGATTACTAGGGATAATTTCAATCCTATCCAAGCAGGCCAGATGATTAGTTAGCCTAAAATATGGTGAGAAAACAACTATGAAAGTTATTACTAGGGATAAGTTCAATCCTATCCAAGCAGGCCAGATGATTAGTTAGCCTAAAATATGGTGAGAAAACAACTATGAAAGTGATTACTAGGGATAATTTCAATCCTATCCAAGCAGGCCAGATGATTAGTTAGCCTAAAATATGGTGAGAAAACAACTATGAAAGTTATTACTAGGGATAAGTTCAATCCTATCCAAGCAGGCCAGATGATTAGTTAGCCTAAACTATGGTGAGAAAACAACTATGAAAGTGATTACTAGGGATAATTTCAATCCTATCCAAGCAGGCCAGATGATTAGTTAGCCTAAAATATGGTGAGAAAACAACTATGAAAGTGATTACTAGGGATAATTTCAATCCTATCCAAGCAGGCCAGATGATTAGTTAGCCTAAAATATGGTGAGAGAACAACTATGAAAGTGATTACTAGGGATAATTTCAATCCTATCCAAGCAGGACAGATGATTAGTTAGCCTAAAATATGGTGAGAAAACAACTATGAAAGTGATTACTAGGGATAATTTCAATCCTATCCAAGAAGGCCAGATGATTAGTTAGCCTAAAATATGGTGAGAAAACAACTATGAAAGTGATTACTAGGGATAATTTCAATCCTATCCAAACAGGCCAGATGATTAGTTAGCCTAAAATATGGTGAGAAAACAACTATGAAAGTGATTACTAGGGATAATTTCAATCCTATCCAAGCAGGCCAGATGATTAGTTAGCCTAAAATATGGTGAGAAAACAACTATGAAAGTGATTACTAGGGGTAATTTCAATCCTATCCAAACAGGCCAGATGATTAGTTAGCCTAAAATATGGTGAGAAAACAACTATGAAAGTGATTACTAGGGATAATTTCAATCCTATCCAAGCAGGCCAGATGATTAGTTAGCCTAAAATATGGTGAGAAAACAACTATGAAAGTGATTACTAGGGATAATTTCAATCCTATCCAAGCAGGCCAGATGATTAGTTAGCCTAAAATATGGTGAGAAAACAACTATGAAAGTGATTACTTGGGATAATTTCAATCCTATCCAAGCAGGCCAGATGATTAGTTAGCCTAAAATATGGTGAGAAAACAACTATGAAAGTGATTACTAGGGATAATTTCAATCCTATCCAAGCAGGCCAGATGATTAGTTAGCCTAAAATATGGTGAGAAAACAACTATGAAAGTGATTACTAGGGATAATTTCAATCCTATCCAAGCAGGCCAGATGATTAGTTAGCCTAAAATATGGTGAGAAAACAACTATGAAAGTGATTACTAGGGATAATTTCAATCCTTTCCAAGCAGGCCAGATGATTAGTTAGCCTAAAATATGGTGAGAAAACAACTATAAAAGTGATTACTAGGGATAATTTCAATCCTACCCAAGCAGGCCAGATGATTAGTTAGCCTAAAATATGGTGAGAAAACAACTATGAAAGTGATTACTAGGGATAATTTCAATCCTATCCAAGCAGGCCAGATGATTAGTTAGCCTAAAATATGGTGAGAAAACAACTATGAAAGTGATTACTAGGGATAATTTCAATCCTATCCAAGCAGGCCAGATGATTAGTTAGCCTAAAATATGGTGAGAAAACAACTATGAAAGTGATTACTAGGGATAATTTCAATCCTATCCAAGCAGGCCAGATGATTAGTTAGCCTAAAATATGGTGAGAAAACAACTATGAAAGTGATTACTAGGGATAATTTCAATCCTATCCAAGCAGGCCAGATGATTAGTTAGACTAAAATATGGTGAGAAAACAACTATGAAAGTGATTACTAGGGATAATTTCAATCCTATCCAAGCAGGCCAGATGATTAGTTAGCCTAAAATATGGTGAGAAAACAACTATGAAAGTGATTACTAGGGATAATTTCAATCCTATCCAAGCAGGCCAGATGATTAGTTAGCCTAAAATATGGTGAGAAAACAACTATGAAAGTGATTACTAGGGATAATTTCAATCCTATCCAAGCAGGCCAGATGATTAGTTAGCCTAAAATATGGTGAGAAAACAACTATGAAAGTGATTACTAGGGATAATTTCAATCCTTTCCAAGCAGGCCAGATGATTAGTTAGCCTAAAATATGGTGAGAAAACAACTATGAAAGTGATTACTAGGGATAATTTCAATCCTATCCAAGCAGGCCAGATGATTAGTTAGCCTAAAATATGGTGAGAAAACAACTATGAAAGTGATTACTAGGGATAATTTCAATCCTATCCAAGCAGGCCAGATGATTAGTTAGCCTAAAATATGGTGAGAAAACAACTATGAAAGTGATTACTAGGGATAATTTCAATCCTATCCAAGCAGGCCAGATGATTAGTTAGCCTAACATATGGTCAAAAAACAATTATGAAAGTGATTACTAGGGATAATTTCAATCCTATCCAAGCAGGCCAGATGATTAGTTAGCCTAACATATGGTGAAAAAACAATTATGAAAGTGATTACTAGGGATAATTTCAATCCTATCCAAGCAGGCCAGATGATTAGTTAGCCTAAAATATGGTGAAAAAACAATTATGAAAGTGATTACTAGGGATAATTTCAATCCTATCCAAGCAGGCCAGATGATTAGTTAGCCTAAAATATGGTTAGAAAACAACTATGAAAGTGATTACTAGGGATAATTTCAATCCTATCCAAGCAGGCCAGATGATTAGTTAGCCTAAAATATGGTGAGAAAACAACTATGAAAGTGATTACTAGGGATAATTTCAATCCTATCCAAGCAGGCCAGATGATTAGTTAGCCTAAAATATGGTGAGAAAACAACTATGAAAGTGATTACTAGGGATAATTTCAATCCTATCCAAGCAGGCCAGATGATTAGTTAGCCTAAAATATGGTGAGAAAACAACTATGAAAGTGATTACTAGGGATAATTTCAATCCTATCCAAGCAGGCCAGATGATTAGTTAGCCTAACATATGGTGAAAAAACAATTATGAAAGTGATTACTAGGGATAATTTCAATCCTATCCAAGCAGGCCAGATGATTAGTTAGCCTAACATATGGTGAAAAAACAACTATGAAAGTGATTACTAGGGATAATTTCAATCCTATCCAAGCAGGCCAGATGATTAGTTAGCCTAAAATATGGTGAGAAAACAACTATGAAAGTGATTACTAGGGATAATTTCAATCCTATCCAAGCAGGCCAGATGATTAGTTAGCCTAAAATATGGTGAGAAAACAACTATGAAAGTGATTACTAGGGATAATTTCAATCCTATCCAAGCAGGCCAGATGATTAGTTAGCCTAAAATATGGTGAGAAAACAACTATGAAAGTGATTACTAGGGATAATTTCAATCCTATCCAAGCAGGCCAGATGATTAGTTAGCCTAAAATATGGTGAGAAAACAACTATGAAAGTGATTACTAGGGATAATTTCAATCCTATCCAAGCAGGCCAGATGATTAGTTAGCCTAAAATATGGTGAGAAAACAACTATGAAAGTGATTACTAGGGATAATTTCAATCCTATCCAAGCAGGCCAGATGATTAGTTAGCCTAAAATATGGTGAGAAAACAACTATGAAAGTGATTACTAGGGATAATTTCAATCCTATCCAAGCAGGCCAGATGATTAGTTAGCCTAAAATATGGTGAGAAAACAACTATGAAAGTGATTACTAGGGATAAGTTCAATCCTATCCAAGCAGGCCAGATGATTAGTTAGCCTAAAATATGGTGAGAAAACAACTATGAAAGTGATTACTAGGGATAATTTCAATCCTATCCAAGCAGGCCAGATGATTAGTTAGCCTAAAATATGGTTAGAAAACAACTATGAAAGTGATTACTAGGGATAATTTCAATCCCATCCAAGCAGGCCAGATGATTAGTTAGCCTAAAATATGGTGAGAAAACAACTATGAAAGTGATTACTAGGGATAATTTCAATCCTATCCAAGCAGGCCAGATGATTAGTTAGCCTAAAATATGGTGAGAAAACAACTATGAAAGTGATTACTAGGGATAATTTCAATCCTATCCAAGCAGGCCAGATGATTAGTTAGCCTAAAATATGGTGAGAAAACAACTATGAAAGTGATTACTAGGGATAAGTTCAATCCTATCCAAGCAGGCCAGATGATTAGTTAGCCTAAAATATGGTGAGAAAACAACTATGAAAGTGATTACTAGGGATAATTTCAATCCTATCCAAGCAGGCCAGATGATTAGTTAGCCTAAAATATGGTTAGAAAACAACTATGAAAGTGATTACTAGGGATAATTTCAATCCTATCCAAGCAGGCCAGATGATTAGTTAGCCTAAAATATGGTGAGAAAACAACTATGAAAGTGATTACTAGGGATAATTTCAATCCTATCCAAGCAGGCCAGATGATTAGTTAGCCTAAAATATGGTGAGAAAACAACTATGAAAGTGATTACTAGGGATAATTTCAATCCTATCCAAGCAGGCCAGATGATTAGTTAGCCTAAAATATGGTGAGAAAACAACTATGAAAGTGATTACTAGGGATAATTTCAATCCTATCCAAGCAGGCCAGATGATTAGTTAGCCTAAAATATGGTGAGAAAACAACTATGAAAGTGATTACTAGGGATAATTTCAATCCTATCCAAGCAGGCCAGATGATTAGTTAGCCTAAAATATGGTGAGAAAACAACTATGAAAGTGATTACTAGGGATAATTTCAATCCTATCCAAGCAGGCCAGATGATTAGTTAGCCTAAAATATGGTGAGAAAACAACTATGAAAGTGATTACTAGGGATAATTTCAATCCTATCCAAGCAGGCCAGATGATTAGTTAGCCTAAAATATGGTGAGAAAACAACTATGAAAGTGATTACTAGGGATAATTTCAATCCTATCCAAGCAGGCCAGATGATTAGTTAGCCTAAAATATGGTGAGAAAACAACTATGAAAGTGATTACTAGGGATAATTTCAATCCTATCCAAGCAGGCCAGATGATTAGTTAGCCTAAAATATGGTGAGAAAACAACTATGAAAGTGATTACTAGGGATAATTTCAATCCTATCCAAGCAGGCTAGATGATTAGTTAGCCTAAAATATGGTGAGAAAACAACTATGAAAGTGATTACTAGGGATAATTTCAATCCTATCCAAGCAGGCCAGATGATTAGTTAGCCTAAAATATGGTGAGAAAACAACTATGAAAGTGATTACTAGGGGTAATTTCAATCCTATCCAAGCAGGCCAGATGATTAGTTAGCCTAAAATATGGTGAGAAAACAACTATGAAAGTGATTACTAGGGATAAGTTCAATCCTATCCAAGCAGGCCAGATGATTAGTTAGCCTAAAATATGGTGAGAAAACAACTATGAAAGTGATTACTAGGGATAATTTCAATCCTATCCAAGCAGGCCAGATGATTAGTTAGCCTAAAATATGGTTAGAAAACAACTATGAAAGTGATTACTAGGGATAATTTCAATCCTATCCAAGCAGGCCAGATGATTAGTTAGCCTAAAATATGGTGAGAAAACAACTATGAAAGTGATTACTAGGGATAAGTTCAATCCTATCCAAGCAGGCCAGATGATTAGTTAGCCTAAAATATGGTGAGAAAACAACTATGAAAGTGATTACTAGGGATAATTTCAATCCTATCCAAGCAGGCCAGATGATTAGTTAGCCTAAAATATGGTGAGAAAACAACTATGAAAGTGATTACTAGGGATAAGTTACAAGACTCAGCTTTCTTATCCCATCGTGGTAAATCTTTTGAAGAAGGCCAGAGGATGAGTTGGCCAAAATGTGGTGAAACAGCAACAACTATGAAGATGAGGATAATAGTCTCCAAAAAGAATGGCTGCACAAATTATGAAGTCTCATCTCAAAGGATTCTAAACATAAAACAAAATATGTCTCTTCTTTTACAGATAAGTCCAATATGCTGTAACATATTCCAACACAGACCGAAATCCCTTAATTAGAATATCTGAGTAATATGCGCCATCCTTAAACTTTGTCTTTCGATGCCGCATTCCACTGGCCCTTATTAAATTCGTCCAAGGCCAAATTTCGATATGACTGTTTTCAAAACTTGTCAATTGAAGAATGTTGATTTTAAAGCTTCTGCACACTTCTTTCAATTGTTATAACTTTTGATGGCATTTCTTGGTTTGTCAACACTATTTGCGTGTGTGCACCCAGCTCCATATACGTGTGTACACCCAGCAATGATTCTGGTGTTGCTCAGAATACTATTCAACACACACACACACACACACACACACACACACACACACACACACACAAACATAGACTCTATATATCTATCTTTCTTTCTCTCTCTGTATCATACTAAAAGGAGACTGTTGATAAATAAAGTTCAATTTTGCTGGTTTATTGATTAGGCACAGTTATGTTAAGCATTATTTAAAAGGAACATAAAAAAAAAAGAAACCAAAAGCTTCTAAAATAAAAATAACTTTTACAATAAAATCAAGTATGTCACAATATATGTAAACACATACTGTAGAGAAATTACATTCTATCAGGGTATATGTTGTTATGACTAATAATGTGCTACCTAAAATTTCTTAGTTCAACCTTGTTGGTTAACATTCACACACAACATGAGTTGAAACAAATATATTGAAGAAATTGCTGCACAAGAGAAACAAATTTTTTTTTTTCATGCAAATCTATTTTAGTATGCTTCAACTATTTCATATATATAAACTACTTTTTCGAAGACTTAAGAATATTTAATCAAAAGCTCTGGACTGTTGCAGAACACTCTTTAATAGCGGGGGAAAGATGGTAACTTATAAAAATTTAATAAAATCCTAGTATTCTCTTTTGTACTTTATCACAAGAAATACATTTATTGCCACCCACATGAAAAGAATGGTGTAGTTTCTCTTTCAATATTTTTTCCATATTCCTGGAATTTCTGATTCTAGCACTTTGAAAATATGATTAAAGTTTTCAAATTGTAAAAAAAAAAAAAAAGCTGAGGAAGCAGAAGATTCAAAAATAAACCTCCACAAATGAAACTAAAATAATTCACCATCAAGCACAGAAGGTGAAAAGATAATGAAGCAGATAAGATAAAAACTATCAGAAGTAGAAGTTTGAAAAGTTCAAAGACAAACATGTGTAAAGAAAAGTTATATTTTTCAAAAATGTAATTCAATAGACAAGTTTTTAAAGATAATTAGTAACTTTTAACAGCTTTTTGCAAATTAGAAAAAAAAGATGCTTCTGCAGAATCGCCCATTCTGTTATACTTCTGAGCAGGCCACATGCTCAAAATTCTGACCAAAAATGTTCAAGCCTATTGTTTCATTATATCAAGAGAACATGACAAGTGTGTTAATAGGCATTATTAAAAAAAACAAAGTCACTTTTACTATTATACTAATGGGTGTACCCGGCGTTGCCCAGGTGTTTGGGAGTGTGTATGTAGGAGAGGGTGACCCTGTTTTAATATTATAAAAAAAAAACACGATGTTAAGAAAAATTGGAAAAACCAATACAAAGCAAAACAGCGAACAAACGTAAGAAAAAAAAGGAAAAAAGTTTAAGCACAAAGATAGGCTCGAACCCGAAACATCGAGGCTAAGGCGGAAAAAAATGCCCGACATGTTACCCCTACGCCAAGGAGACATACACTTAAAAACGGATAAAATTAAATTTTTAAAAAGACTTGCAGGTGGTTGAAACTAACGCAAGCGTTTTCTAGGTCAAACATGACGTCACTGTCGTAGTAGCAGGAGCAGAGAAAATGAAGGAACTGATGATTTTAGGGTGAAGGAGTTAATGTTTTTGGCCAATTTTTCGATATTTGTTGGGCGAAGGCTGGAAGTTTAAAATGATACCGATCTGGCGAAAATCCATGACCCGTGTGGAAAGTTTTTGCAAGACATACAAACATACACACATTTTCGCTTTTATATATATAGACTAGCAGGGGGTACCCGGCGATGCCTGGGTGTTTGGAGGTGTCTGTGGTGTTAAATAAAAAAGAACCGGGGGGGGGGGCGAACCCGAAGCCCTGAGGCGAAGTTTGAAAATAAAATCGGCCAGCCAGTATGAGTTAGTGAAAGATGTTTGAATTTATTTAAGTAAGAACGAAATTGACATGTGCGCGCCTGGAAGTCGTCGAACGTTATGACGATGTCAATGACCAGGTTTGTTTGTTATAAGCGAAGCAAAAAAAGAAAACAACGTTAACACTTAAGCGGAAAAAAAAAACAAAAAAAGCGTAAGGCAAACGAACGATGAAAACAGAAAACAAACACGTGAAAAATGGCTTAAATAAGCCTGTTTCGATGTTAAAATTTAAAAAATCGGTGGGTACCCGGGTGTTTTTGGGTGTGTGGTCGGGGGTGAATAAGCAAAGTAAAAAAAAAAAAACAGAAAAACGAACGTTACGTGAAAAATGGCTTCAATAACACTGGTTCAATATTTGAATTTAAAAAATCGAAAAAAAAAAAGACATCTCGCACCACGATTCGAACCCAAAACATTTAGATAATGAACCAACGAGCTAATCAACTGACCTAACGCGACGTACATGAAATTTAGTCAGTTTTTTTAACTATTTAAAGTAAATCAGGTCATGATGTCATCTGGCGCATGCGTAGAACCGGTCGAGAGGGCCATTTTTGTTGACACCCCCCCCTGTCGAAAATTGTCGATTTCGGGGTGAAAAAAATTAACATTTTTGGCCAATTTTTTTGATATTTTTTTAGCAAAGGATGGAGCTTCAATATGATACCGAGTTTGTGAATTTTTGTTGTGTCTGTCGAAAGTTTTTAGCAGACACACAAGCATACACACATACATACATACATTTTCGCTTTTATATATATAGATTACAGACCTAAAATGTTTCTGAGTTAAGATTTTATACTTGAGAAATTTAAGACAAAATAAATAGCTATATTTGCATCTTATCGGTGGCTTTTAACAGTTTTTTTACTTGATTTCAAATTGTTTTAATGTAAAAGGTATAATTGTGTAAGGCTTATAATGCACGGAAGTACTGTCGTTATAAGCAGATAAATAATTCAATAATTTGTAAAAAATTTTTATTGATATTTATCTACCTTAAGCTTTTTTTTCAACAAAAATTCAGATAAATAAAAAAAATATTGAATTATTTATAATTTATTTATTTATCTGCTCATAACAACAGTACTTTCGTGCATTGTAAGCCTTTAAAAATACGTTTTATCCTTTAACAATGCTTCAAACAAACCACGCCAGATGTTTTAATGGTGTTATTTTGAATTCTTTTGAAGTTATTTCAGAGCGTTTCAACATAGATCATTTTATTACAAATGATCTTTATTTCAGTGTATTACTAGAAATGTGATTTCTTAATTGAATGTTTTTGAAAACTTGAAAGCTCTGGTATTAGAATTTAATGCACCTTTTTATTTTATGCTAATATTTTCAGTGTGTAGTCTCAAATAATCACCACTTCACAGATTTAGTATTCATACAAATATTTTCAGCATTCAGTCAAATAAAAATAGGTTTAAGACTTCCAAAACTTATACTAGAGTTTTCCACAAAGACCTGTGGTGTAGCAGATAAAGTACTTTGTAAATTCAGTTGTAAGCTACACGCTTCTAGAGGTTCTCTGCAGACTCAACAAGATATATCCAAAGAAGGTCAGAAATTACATTAACTGAAATGTTGAAATGTTGTGAGAACAGTAGTCCAAATAATTTTTAATTTTAATAATTTAATACGGACGCGACCATGGAAGATCAGATAATGAATAAACATGGATTTATAAGACCAAAAGATTCAACCTTGACCGCCCTTCGGGGCCATGGCGCAGTGAATAGAAACATTGAATCTCTTATGGTTCCAGGTGAGAATTGTTTAAAGATAGCGGTTTCAATCCTACCCAAAGCCAACCAGAGGCTTACTTGGCCAAAACGTGGTAAGATGACAACAACTATGGATGGCAGTAATTGCTGAGAATGCAGTTAGGAGATATGGAGTTCCTATCCCATCGAAGAAGAAAAGATGAAGATAATAGTCTGCAACAAATAAATTAATAAATAATACTCATCTCAATAATGAATTCCAACTAAAATAATCCAAATAAATTTGTCTCAAAATTTATTTTACGATTGTTATCATAATTTAAACAATTCAGTATTTAATATATACGTTTAATCCCCAAACATCAAAAGATAGAATTATTTATGAAGTAAATATAAATTGTTTACAAAATATAAATTGTGAGTTTAAAATGAAGAAAAAAGTTATTATAAAATGAAGTTAATTTGAAAAGTTTGAGGATATTTCTCTGTTGTCATGTTAAACATTTTCCTGTTAGTGTTAAAATATTGAATCTACGTTGCAAAATATGTTGTATTGATGTACACACACACATATACACACACACATACACACACACATACACACACACACATACAGAGTGGAAGGATAAAACTAGAAAAGACAGAATGGTTCCATTCCAAGTAGCCAAACATGCTCTGTTTTTTTTGGGGGGGGGTTTCAGACAAAAAGAACTTCTGCCAGGACCAGGTGCACAACAGCCAGAACCATTATTGGATTGTCACAAATAACAGGGACATGCCAAGGGTAATGAAAACAAAGTTTCCGGCCAGTTATTGTCTTTAGTGTGGTTTCAAGTGAGGGCCACATCATGCCACCTCACATCTTCGAAGTTAGTTTGGAAGCCAACACTAATGTGTATCTGAATGCTCTGAAGGGTGGGGTGATTCCCTGGTGCAATCAGTTGGTTGTTGGTAAACCCTGGGTGTGATAGCAGGACTCTGCACTGGCCCACAAGTCCAAAGTTACCCAGGCTTAGCTTCAGAAGGAGTGCTACGACTTTGTACCCTTCTCTCACTGGCTCCTGCCCTCTCCTGATCTGAAGATGCTTGACGAATTCATTTGGTCATACGTCGAGAGCATCACCAACATGATCTCCCACAACATCAAAGCCAGCTTGATTGGCAGTGATTGAGGCTGAAGGCAGCCAATTGAATAGATGTCAACTCTACTACATAATCAAGTTACTGAAATCGATTTTGTCAATAAAAGTTTAAAAATTAAGCTGTAGTATTTATTTACTTATTTGCGGACTGTTATCTCTGTTATCTTTATAATTGTTGTTTCACGACATTTCGGCCAACTATTCTTCTGGTGTTCGTCTGGTGGTTAACCGCAATCCTGTCACTTAACTGTATCCTCAGTAATTACTGCCTTCTATAGTTGTTGTTATCTCACCACGTTTTGGCCAACTAATCTTCTGGCTGGCTTTGTGAAACAACAACTACAAAGATGAGGATAAACAACAACTATGAAGATGAGAATAATAGTCCACAAATAAATGAATAAATATACAAATTATTCATCCCAAAGGATTCTAGTAATAAAATCATATACCATTAGGTAAGGGCCCGCCGATGAAAGACCAAATAAGAACAAAGAACTTGGATTTATAAAACTAAAAAATCCAACTTGATTGCCATTCAGGACCTGTGGCGCAGTGAATAGAGGCATTACATCTCTATGGTGAGCACTGTCTGAAGATAGCAATTTCATTCCTACTCAAACCCAGCCAGAGGTTTAGTTGGCCAAAACGTGGTAAGACGAAAAAAGAAAGTATAAATTAATGTAATAAAGAGAATCAAGGCGACAGGTTGTCAGTTGGAATCAAAATTGGGCATATTTAAATGTTCTTTTATGTCGGCAGTGGAAAATGAGTTCTTTTTTAGAATTAATAATATTGATGATGTTTATATTTTTGGAAGAAGGTATTTTAAGAGCTGCTTCTGAAAGACAAAGTTGGCAGAATTTAGAACAAGATGAGTATGATCAAGACTTCTTCGAAATGGCTCAATTTAAAGAAAAGTGTATATTCTAAGATCTAATAAGCTTAACTAAAGAAATAAGATTTTTATCATTTCTTCTATTAAAGGAATATCTCTGAGATGAGATGCGTGTCTTAATTGGAAAATTTGAGGTGCCAATAAAGATATGGATTTTTAGGATGGTAGGTTTATCCATAGGGGTGAAGGAATATTTGAATGAAGAGGGTATGGCGGTTACCATAAATTTTAATGACGTTTGAAAAAGGGTCATCATTTTGGTCGGTCCCTTTTTTGGGGCACCTCTGAAATTAGAGAGAGAACAAGAGTGCTGAAAAAGAACGGTTGTGGAAAAGAAAACATCGGGTTATAATTACGTGCGACGAGACTTTAGGATTGATGATGTTTTATAAAAGTTTCCAAAATATAGGGGTACAAAGAGGATAGTACATTTTCTTTGATAAATGTCTTTACCCAGGGAAACTGGTCCGTCGCATGTTGATGCTTCTATCGTTACCGCATGTCTGAGACAGATTTCTTCTTTGTATCTCCCTCCAGGACAGTCCTCTATTCCGATAGGCTGAAACCTCTGGTGATGTTGAGAGAAGAAAGGAAGGAAAAAGTAGAATAGTAGGGAGAAAGAGAGAAATAAGGGAAGCATACCGTAGCAGCATCATAGTAGTAGTTCACCACAAGGGGATAATCCAATCTTATTAAGGGTAGTGAAGTGAGTCACAGAATTGATTGATTGATTGGAGAGGTATATTAGTTACTGGCTTCTGGGGGAATGCTATCATGTACTAATAGGTTGGGTTGATTATTATCTTGTTTAGAATGTGTAAGATTTATATCAGACAGACGGAGAATATGAGTTACTATTGGGGTTAGTAGGATTGAGTTCAGTCACAATACGCATGTACGATTGCAATTTGAAGAAATCATGTTCAACAGATTGTCATCATGCATGACTAATTTTTCTATTTTTTTAATTAATTGTAGTTTACTGTTTATTATGTAGTTATATTTATTTCAAATGTTTCTTGTTACTATTGTTAGAATCGTTTAGTGTGCTTTAAAAATTTGTTCTATTAATAACCATATTATGGGCGACAATGCCCATGTGCTTACTTGAATTATCACAATTGTGTTATATTCGCATATCTCTCCACATTTCCATGAATAAACCGGAAATCAGCAAGGCAATGACGGCAGCAACAATGGCGACCCTAAGACAAATCTGTTCGCCGTTACAACGTAGTCAAACACAATAAATACACAGGACAATTTCAAATCCCATCTCTTTAAACACACACATCATTAAAATAACTCGCACCTTACTTCAACATAGAAAACCTCCAGAGAAAGTTGCACAGCAAAAGAAAAAACCTAAATAAAAAATCACAGACACTACCGTAAACGCAACTCAGATAGCATAAAAAACGCAAATAATGATTCCACAAAACACCCCAACAATACGACACCGACTAGGTTACATTCACAACTTTCTCAGCTTTAAATCGATATAACACATGCATACACACACCAAACAGATAATTCTCTACAATCCATTAAAGCACGAGAAACAAACACAAATAAAAAATACGACGGCCATTTTGACGCCGGAGCCGATGTGCCTTTTACTACGTCCGCACGTGCCGTATAAATAAGCCGGCCGTCAGAGAAAAAGTCAGTCTTCCAGCAGATCGCCAGCCAGAGCAGGTCGCCTCGCTACCAGTAGAAGCGGACACAGCTGTTCCCCTCAACTCTTTGCAGCAGCTCAGCGACAGCCGTTCCCCTCAACCTTCCAACAGCAGCAGCAGCAACAGCCGTTCCCCTCAACTTTCTAGCAGCAGCAGCGGCAGCAGCAGTAGCCGTTCCATTCAACTCCATCTAGCAGCAGCTCAGCGACAGCCGTTCCCCTCAACCTTCCAACAGCAGCAGCAGCAACAGCCGTTCCCCTCAACCTTCTAGCAGCAGCAACGGCAGCAGCAGTAGCCGTTCCATTCAACTCCATCTAGCAGCAGCTCAGCGACAGCCGTTCCCCTCAACCTTCCAACAGCAGCAGCAACAGCCGTTCCCCTCAACCTTCCAACAGCAGCAGCAGCAACAGCCGTCCCCTCAACCTCTAGCAGCAGCAGCAACAGCCGTTCCCCTCAACTTTCTAGCAGCAGCAGCGACAGCAGCAATAGCCGTCTCCTTCAGCTCCATCCAGCAGTAGCAGCGGCAGCTCAGCGACAGCAGTTTGATTCAAAGCGCCTAGTCACCATATCACCGCTTGTTCCAGTCCCGGACGTCATCCCTAGACCGTTCCAGCATCTAGGCCCCTGTACCTGCCCGAACCTGATCAGGCCAGGATCCCTACCTCTCTAATCCTTATTCCGGCCTTCCTGACGCCCAGCTGACCGTTCCGGCTTTGATTGAGGATATATATGCTTATTCACTTTGACCCTCAATAAAAGTTGAAACCAAATTACTTTGTTTGTTCTCCTTGCTTCCATACGCTCGTGTTATTTTATAACAACTGGTGTCAGAGCGTTCAGCAAGATGAGTACAGACAGCTACGAGGGTTTCACGCGGTCAGAACTATTCACACTGATCAAAGAACAGAAGCATCTGCTGTTCAACTTGAGGACAAGCTCAACACAACCATCGGAAGAGGCACTTCAGGAGATCCGAAATGACATAGATGCCATGACAACCGCCCTGAGATCAACAGCAATAACAACAGCCACCAACCCCCACACAAGCAGCGACTACAGTATGCTAATGCGCCAGCAAACAATTCGGGACGCCATGAGACAACAGAAGCCCTTCCGCCCTGGACAGGACGTAAACCAGTTCTTATCAGCGCTCACCAAAATATACGCAATACACGTCTTACCGGAGGGAGCAACATACCCAAGCCTGGAGGGCGAATTTGTCAAGGCCGCGAAAGACATGCTGGACCAGGGTATATTTCAGCAAATGCTGGATTCTGCACAAGATACATCCACCTTCAACAACCTGAAGGAGTATCTACTGACAACACACGGCAGCCAAATGACCACCTTCCAACATCTAAGCAAGGCCTGGGACTTAGAACGACATGACGGCGAAAAACTAACCGATTTTGCCGGTCGACTCGAAACCACACTCAGGGAAGCGGCCGTCCACATCAAGGCAAAACACAGAAAGGACAGAAACAATGAACTATCCGTTGACGGACTCATAGCAATAATAGGCGCAATGCTTATGAGTGAAAAGGTGAAAGCATGGAACACAAATATCTACCCGCACCTCGTCAGAACAATGGACAACCACTATACGGCAACTGGTATAGCGGCTGAAGCACAGAGATACCTGGATCGCGGCATAAAATCCGATGTCACCAATTCCCAAGACTCAGCACTCCTCTCTCAAGAGCACCACTTGAGACAAAGAAAACCTTACCATATAACAAACATGCACACCCACTCTAGTGGACGCAAGCGCTCGAACTTGACAGACACACACAAGAAAACTGATCAACGTCAACATCAGCAGCAAGAAGCTCGCAGGCAAACAGTAAGTTTCCCTGTATGCCAGAGATACCTCAGAGGCCTATCCTGCTTTAGGCAAAATTGCAGATACCGTCACCCACCCCGCACCCAAACACAAGCCCTTGTCGCAACAACAGGCAACAACATGCCGGAGACAGAGGACCAGGATTTTCACTTCGGTCAGGACGAGATGTGATGCCCCGCCCGACCCGCTCCAATATCAGCCATCACGTCTTCAACTTTCAAGAGCAATCTAACTATTCACCACTTGTCTACTCCACCTTTTGCATTGGCGACACAAAGTTCTCAGACATCGCGATGCTCGACTCAGGATGCTCGACCTGCATCATACCAGCATCACAACTACCAGACGAAGCCAAGAAGCACATAAAACGCTCGGACGTCAAAGTGAGGGGCATCAATGGCAGCATTACCGCGCTTGGCCAACTAACATGCGACATTGTAATCGGCAACCAGAACACACCCGCATTCTGTGGCATAAACGCCCTAATAACGGCACAATCTACACCAATCCTGATCGGCCAAAACATCCTATGCCATGATACCCTCATCTCGTACACGGTCGACAACAAAAAAGCGAAAGTGGAGTTCAAACGCACACTTGCCCAAGGAGGCTCCACACACACAGCTAACATCGTACGGCAAACGTCGTCACCAAACAGTCCCACAGACGACTCCCAGACCAAGGTCATCCAGGACTACCTAGCTATCGGACCCCATCCCGAACTCCACACCTTGGATGAAAAGCTTACATGGCTAAAACACAACACAGGACTCACACTACCAAACCATCCCAACCGTGATGAACTTGAGGCCACCACCAACCTACTAATCCGCTATGCCGACATCATCGGTACTGAGAATGGCGACAAGGGCACATTCATCCGTCCCATTCGGATACCAACCAACGGCCAATCACGCAGCCAAAAACAACATCCGATTGCTCAAGCCCTGGAAGAGGAGGTCAATGCCGAGATTGGCCGCATGGCAAGCAAAGGCATCATTGAAGCCTGCAGCGACCCCAAAGGTTTCAACAGTCCAGTATTCGCCGTACGTAAGAAAAATGGGTCAATTCGCGTCGTTGCAAACTTTAAAAGAACACTAAACAAAGTGCTAGTCGATCTGGACCCCTACCCAATACCCAGGATGGATCACCTGCTCAACAAAATCGGCAAGGGCAACAGGTATTTTGCATCCCTGGATCTGCGTAGTGGATATTGGCAGATTGAAATAGATGAGCAGGACCGGCACAAAACAGCCTTCACATGGAAGGACAAATGCTACCAGTACACACGCCTGGCCTTTGGTCTCACTTCGGCCGGACAAATCTTTTCCCGTTGCGTAGCAGAGGCCTTAGCCACGGTCACATCTCGCAGCAACATATCATCTTACATCGACGACAACCTGGTGCATGCTAAGACATTCAAGGAGTACATCATCGCGCTAGAACAACTGTTCATGGCCCTCCAAAAGTTTGGACTTAAGCTGAACCCAGACAAATGCTCCTTCCTCGCACCTGAGGCCAAATTTCTCGGCCGCATAATAAACAGCGAAGGGTTCAAGGCCGACCCCGAATATGTTCGTGCCATAGGAGAAATGAAACCCCCAACCTCAAGAAAGGAACTCCAAAGTCTCATCGGCCGCTTGGTCTGGATCAGACAATTCCTTGAGACGCGCCTTCATGAACAGATCAGATCAAGCATGTTCTCAAAACTCATGGCCCCTATACACGAACTCAACAAGGTCAACAAGCCATTCCACTGGACCGAGAATGCAGACAGAGCATTCAGGAAGATCAAGGACCGATTATCCTCCCCGCCGGTTATCTCGTTTCCAGACTTCTCCATGCCCTTCACGCTCACTACTGATGCCAGTGATGTCGCATGCGGAGCAATCCTGATGCAAGAGTCCAGCAACGGGAAGAAGAACATTGTCGGAGTCGCGTCCCACTCCTTCAATACAACAGAGCAAAACTGGTCTACAACGGAACGCGAGGCATATGCAGTGAAGTGGGCGATACTGAAATTTGACTACTTTCTACGTAACCGTCCCTTCGTGGTGTTCACTGACCACAAATCTCTGACATATCTTGACCAACGGGAATTCAACAATGCAAAAATACGAAGATGGCAGGATGAGATATCGTGCTACAAATTCGTATTAGAATACGTGGAGGGCGAATCTAACGTGTGGGCTGATATGCTCAGCAGAGGCTGTGGACAGAAGAAGATCAAGACTCCCAGCGACCCCAATCCAGCAGGAAGGACATTCACACTGGATGGCTCAAGCTTACACATCTACGTCCCATCATGGTGCATCAATGACATCGACAGTCTGAAACTTATTCCCAAGACGCACACACCACGGAACGCCCACACGCAAAGACGCATCAGCGACGCGTTTTTCGCATACCACACCAACTCCTCCATTCCTGCTGAACAAATCTGTGAACACCTGGATATTTCAACCGAACAACAGAAGGATGACACCCTGGCCGGAATCATACACGCACTCCAAACATCATACCCGGACGGCCCACAAATTGACCCCGATGACCACCGAGCTAAGTTATTCAAGAGAAAGCTACATCAATTCTTCTTAGAACCAGGAACCACGGTCCTAATGATAAGAGACCACAAACATACCCCTAGGCTGGTCGTACCATACAAGCTCAGACCCAAATACCTGCATCAAGCACACGACGCCAACAACCACTCAGGCATAACACGGATGCAGGAACTCCTCTCCGGTTACTGGTGGGAGTCCAAGAACAACGACATCAAGGCTTATGCTGATTCCTGCATCACATGTGCAAAATGCAAGGGAAATTATGGCAGACGCACCCGCTGGCCCATGGGCCACTGCAAGCGGGGTAAGAGACCATTTGAACTCGTCTTTGTTGACTTTGTCACAATGTCCAACTCAAAGGGGAAAAGATATATACTTACGATACTGGACAGCTTCAGCCGGCATCTCACAGCTATACCATGTGCAAGAGACCGTGCCATCGACGCCGCCCGTGGTTTATACCAGTTCTTCCTCCGACACAGAGAAATCCCACGCATAGTGTCCTCCGACCGAGGTACACACTTCACAGGGGAAGTCTATCGACAGTTCTGCGAACAAATGGCCATCACACAGGAACTGCATTGCCCGTGGCGCCCACAAAGCTCAGGGAACATAGAGAGACAACATCGAACAATGAAGAACGCCATCTACATGCTGTGTGAAGACAGGAATTGCGAGTGGACAGATGTTCTCGAATCTGTTGTGTCTTCCATGAACGCCACAATCAACAACGCCACCGGTGTCTCCCCGCATTTCACAGTCACGGGCCGCCACCCTAGCATCGGCTTGCCAACACCCCACAGAAGGGAAGCCAGGAGCGATGACCCAGGTGCATATGGCATGCAAATCAACGCCCTGCTAAGACAGGTTCATCACCGTGTCGCCCTGGCCAATGATGAAGCAGATCATAAAATGGAGAACCGCGAAAAGCACTTCTCCCACAAGAACCCGCTACAAGTAGGAGACAAGGTCCTACTTCACCGTCCTCAATCAGCCACGGCCAAATCAACACACATGCAATGGATAGGAAGCTTCACTATCACCAAAACCAACAGCTTGATGTACCAAGTACAAGATGAGAGTGGCATCACAACCTGGGTACACCGGGCGCACATCCGACGAATAGCACCACGCCCGCCGCACCTGTCTATCACAAACCTCCCACCCCCACCCAGCATCACCGACGAACAGCATTCCACGAACGGCCCCACATGCAATCCGGACGAGAAGCGGACGCCATCCTCACAAGCCGGCCAACCCAGGAGATTACCAGCCAGAACAACAAGAGGACAACTCCCTACACGCTTCAGAGACTTTATCATGTAAATATGATCGAGATCTGGGGGAGCATTGTTATATTCGCATATCTCTCCACATTTCCATGAATAAACCGGAAATCAGCAAGGCAATGACGGCAGCAACAATGGCGACCCTAAGACAAATCTGTTCGCCGTTACAACGTAGTCAAACACAATAAATACACAGGACAATTTCAAATCCCATCTCTTTAAACACACACATCATTAAAATAACTCGCACCTTACTTCAACATAGAAAACCTCCAGAGAAAGTTGCACAGCAAAAGAAAAAACCTAAATAAAAAATCACAGACACTACCGTAAACGCAACTCAGATAGCATAAAAAACGCAAATAATGATTCCACAAAACACCCCAACAATACGACACCGACTAGGTTACATTCACAACTTTCTCAGCTTTAAATCGATATAACACATGCATACACACACCAAACAGATAATTCTCTACAATCCATTAAAGCACGAGAAACAAACACAAATAAAAAATACGACGGCCATTTTGACGCCGGAGCCGATGTGCCTTTTACTACGTCCGCACGTGCCGTATAAATAAGCCGGCCGTCAGAGAAAAAGTCAGTCTTCCAGCAGATCGCCAGCCAGAGCAGGTCGCCTCGCTACCAGTAGAAGCGGACACAGCTGTTCCCCTCAACTCTTTGCAGCAGCTCAGCGACAGCCGTTCCCCTCAACCTTCCAACAGCAGCAGCAGCAACAGCCGTTCCCCTCAACTTTCTAGCAGCAGCAGCGGCAGCAGCAGTAGCCGTTCCATTCAACTCCATCTAGCAGCAGCTCAGCGACAGCCGTTCCCCTCAACCTTCCAACAGCAGCAGCAGCAACAGCCGTTCCCCTCAACCTTCTAGCAGCAGCAACGGCAGCAGCAGTAGCCGTTCCATTCAACTCCATCTAGCAGCAGCTCAGCGACAGCCGTTCCCCTCAACCTTCCAACAGCAGCAGCAACAGCCGTTCCCCTCAACCTTCCAACAGCAGCAGCAGCAACAGCCGTCCCCTCAACCTCTAGCAGCAGCAGCAACAGCCGTTCCCCTCAACTTTCTAGCAGCAGCAGCGACAGCAGCAATAGCCGTCTCCTTCAGCTCCATCCAGCAGTAGCAGCGGCAGCTCAGCGACAGCAGTTTGATTCAAAGCGCCTAGTCACCATATCACCGCTTGTTCCAGTCCCGGACGTCATCCCTAGACCGTTCCAGCATCTAGGCCCCTGTACCTGCCCGAACCTGATCAGGCCAGGATCCCTACCTCTCTAATCCTTATTCCGGCCTTCCTGACGCCCAGCTGACCGTTCCGGCTTTGATTGAGGATATATATGCTTATTCACTTTGACCCTCAATAAAAGTTGAAACCAAATTACTTCGTTTGTTCTCCTTGCTTCCATACGCTCGTGTTATTTTATAACAATTGCATTGAGAGTAGGGGATTCCTTGGGAGTACTCGAGTTAATGAGGGCATTATTATAATAATGAGAGTTTTCTTCAAAGATTGATTTTTTTCACTGAGAGTTCAGATATTCTATTGGATACAGATCGAATATGATGGATTTAGGGTGGTTTGAAAACTTATGAACATAGTATAATGACAGGTTCGGTTTATGGTATGGCCAAAAGAAACCAGTATTTAGTTTAAGGGTGATATCTAGAAAATTAGAGATTTTTTTCTAACTGTCAAAAGTGTTGGGGATTTGCATAAGTCTTCTAAACAATCAATGAAAAAGAGATACACTACAAAACAATGGAAAATGAACTTTTGTTTATTTACGTAAAGGAAAGAAATTATTTTTGTGCACAAAGATGGCAGTGTAAAAAAAGGAAGAGAGGAAGAAAATAAGGATTATGAGTATGAGAGGAAAAGAAATAGATGACATGTTGTGGGCGAGATGAGAGAAAGAGAGAGGCAAGTAATGTTTCTTAGTGTATGTTACAGCCTGTTGTGTGTGCTACTGTATTTGCTGTGTATGTGCTATCCGTGTCCTCTCTCTCTCTCTCTCTCTCTCTCTCTCTCTCTCTCTCTCTCTCTCTCTCTCTCTCTGCCAAAAGAAGTTCTTCTTGGCCTTTTTATATTTTTTAAGAGGCTCCAGAAACTGACAGGAGTAAGCTTTTTTATTGAGCCCTGATTGGTCAAAAATTCATATTTTTGGAGAGGGAACTGTTTTTTACTACGTCGGCCCTTTCTCAAGAGTCCTGCTTTTTGACCCCAAGTGTTATGTAAAGGGACAGACCCCAGTAAGTAAGAAGGCAAACTAGATAAGCTTGAAAATAATATTTGGAAAAGGTTAGAATCGCATCCAGAAGGCAAGTGTTAAAAGATAATAGATATTTAATCTTTGGAATGCAGTCGATTGTTCATTCTTTTAGAAATAACTGGATATTAAATATGTCAGTTAAAAGAATGGATAATACGAGTTTAGAAATAATGATTAACAAAATAGGTTAAAAACGATACAATTTAATTTAGTAATTTCTTTTGTTTACCAGAGGTGTGTAGATGAATGTGCAAGCGCACATGTAATTTGAAACGTGAGGGAGTCACATTGTCCACCACACCTCTGATGTCATCAAGAAAGGAGATTTCCAATATATAAGTCAGTCACAGACAGAGCCAGAGAGCTAGAGAAGACTCAGAGAAAGTCGGTCAGTCTGGGAGCTGATGCCCCTTAGAGGCGAAGGGAGGGGGAAAGAGAGACCATGTAGCCATACAAACTTGAATTCCTGAGTCATCAATCAGCCGGCTGTATGAAAAAAGGATCACCATCTATATTTTGTAACCAGTGTAACTTATGCATAACTATGGATCTACTCAACGATGACAGTTGGGAGAAGTGAATTTTGAAGTGGAAACTGGTAGAGGGCTAGTAAGGAGACATGCGGACCAGCTTGTGAAACTCCCATCACTGGCAGCAGTGGAACTTACGCCTGAGATACAAGCAGATAACGCTGCAGAGAATCTTGAGAATTCCGGCGCACCTGAAGTTCCTGAGGAAAGTTTAGTATCTGAGAGCAGGCATATGGAAAAAGTTGCAGGGACTCCAGCAGTGGTAGGAAAACCGGTATCACCACCCTCTCACAAGTCAGGACGTATTCGGAGACCACCAAAAAAAATTGAAGACTATGTTTGTGATCCGGAGTAAGATTGAAGGGATGTAATATATTGGACAGGATTACCTCTTACACTCCAATGAAACTATCGATGCCCTTTATAACTAGAGGGTGTAACAGTCTTTTATGGTGCATTTGTAAATAAAGCGAGCGTGGCACGGCCATTTTTGTTTTGGCACGTGCTAACAGCACATTCATCTATAATGTTAATTTTGTCTTGGGTGTTTTTATTCATGTGCAGTGTTAATGTTGATACACTTTAGTTACGTGAAAATGCAGAGTAAGATTAAATCATGCAGAGTGTAAATTGAAGCTTTTTATATGTGAAATTCGAATTAGGTGTAGAAAATGTGTGTTTTATTAAATAAATCAAAAATCGACACTGATTAGGTTCCAAATTTGTAGAAGCACTTCTCTCCTTTGTACTCTGCTCTGAAATGATAATTCGAACCGGGAAAGTCTTTATGACTTTAAATATAAACAAATCGGTACCGTTTTATAAAACTGTGGGATCGACTCACAACAGAATCACCCATTTGTTGGAATGTGGTTCGAGAATTCAAATCTTCCTTTGAACAATTTATTTCAAACTACTGTTCTCATAATACGAACACACACACACACACACACACACACACACACACACACACACACACACACACACACACACACACATGTATTCACTTATATGGATTTATGGACGGTTTTTCTCAGAAAACAAGCATATTGATCTTAAAATCAGTAATTCCAAACCTCACTTCATTAATCCTTCATTACGAACAAAAGAAAACACTTATGCTGGAACAATTTAAATTAATATTACTAATATGTAAATAAATGTTGTTTATTTTATGTTACGAGGGGCGTGCAATAACTAATGCCTCTGACCCACTTCCAGTTGTCTGATCTAGCTGAAATTTTGCATGTGCAATGATTTATATCTCTACGAGTTATGTGGCAAATTACAGCTCTGAATTAATTGTGGTTTCTGTCTTACAGGTGTTTGAACTGAGTCAGGTGTGAAATAGAGCCTGTTGAATGTCGAGCAGTGATCCGGTTTTTGTATTTGAAAGGATGCACACCACAGGAGACTTTTGATGAAATTAAAGAAACTTATGATGATAATGCCCCATCATATGACCTTGTAAAACGTTGGCATCGTGAATTCAGATGTGGCCGGAAGTCTGTGGAAACAGTTCCTAGACCTGATCACCCCCCTTCTGTCATTGATGAGGCATCTGTCCGTCAAGTTGAGGCTGCCATTTTGGAAGATCGGCGCATTACTATTCGCCAAATAACCCAAGATGTCAAGATTAGTACAGGGTCTGTAGAAAATATCATTCATGACCATTTGCATATGCATAAGGTGTCTGCCAGATGGATTCCCACGTTACTCACACCATTTCAGAAGCGAGAACGCGTCGAGTGCTCGGGGATGAATTTGGAGATGTGCCAAGAAGATGAGTCAAAGTTTTTCAAAAGACTGATTGCACAGGATGAAACCTGGGTCCATCACTATGATCCAGAGACCAAAGCCCAGTCAATGCAGTGGAAGCACTTGGACTCACCACTTCCAAAGAAGGCAAGGGTGCAGCCCTCCGCTGGCAAGGTCATGCTCACAACCTTCTGGGACTAGGATGGAGTAGTGATGACAGATTTCCTGGCAAAGGGTACCACAATTACAGGAACCTATTATGCTTCACTTTTGAGGAAATTAAGGGAAGCTATCAAAATCAAGAGGCGGGGCAAGTTCAGCAAAGGTACTCTCCTGCTGCAGGACAACGCTCCGGTTCACAACTCGCATATCGCCAGATCAGAAGCACGGGCGTGTGGTTATGATCTCCCCATCCTCCCTACTCTCCTGACCTTGCACCCTCTGACTTTCACCTCTTCCCAGCCATGAAGTTGTTTTTGAAAGGAAAGCGTTTCCCAGATGATGCAGCCTTGATTTCTGAAGTCATGTCGTGGTTGGAGGATCAACCTGGGGTGTTCTAAAAAAACGGTCTCCAGAGCTGCATCAAACGATAGGAGAAATGCATAACTCTGAGTAATTCCTATGTAGAGAAAGACGAATAACTGTGCCAAGTTTCGTTGCTCTATTGCTATGGGAAGTGGGTCAGGGGCATTACTTATTGAACACCTCTTGTACTACAGCGATTTTGTGTTCTTTGTTGAGTGTCGTTATTTTCCGGATTTCATTTTTATTTCTTCATGTAAGGATGTGGATTGGTGAAACCTTTCTATTAATAGGCGATCCTGTTAAATTTACCTTTAATGGTCACACAGATGCACTCCTACTTTTAACTTTAATAAAGCTGTGAAATAAACGACCACAGTCCTAAAAATGATTAAATCCTGATTATAAATTGTAACGGAATTTTGGGTTCGTCACCAAAATCCGGATTTCATGGTAACAAAAATGAAAGGAAAAAAAAAAGGAAAAAAGGCATTTAAACCAAATTTGTTGGAGAAGAGGAACTAATAGAGATGAGCAGAAGAAATACAGACCCGAATGTGTTTAAAATGATCCAAGTTTATTAAAACAAAAAGTTATCAATTGCCTTTATTTCCCAAGGCTGGGTTTAAAAAAAAAAAAAAAAACCCTAAGCAACATTAAAAATAAATAAAATAAAAAAATAATACAAAAAAGACGACAATTTTTACTTGCAAGAAAGGCTGAAAGAAAAGAAGATATAAAAAACAGAAAACAGTCCTTGTTTTAAATTCAGTCCTTCTTTTAACGATATAATACCCTAGCTCGCCACAAGAAAAATAATGAAACGAATGGAATTGAAGGAAACAAAGACTCAAATGATGGATAAGATAAACGTTGTTTATTTACTGTTGAAAGAATGAACGTTTAAGATATAACATGTGTTCATGTCCGTGCGTGTGTAACCAATGTTCGTTTGTAGAGGACTGGTGTTGTAGAAAGAAAAGGAAATGTGTGTTCATCTCAAGTTCGGGTCACTATCATTTGTTCGCGCATGGAAAGAGAAAGGAATAACGTAGTGAAAATGAGAATGATAGTCCGGCGTGTAGACAAAGACAAAGAATGGAGAGTTGGCGTCAGTTAGCAGTCAGCTACGCGAAGGTGTTCTCAGGGACCAGTAGTAGATAGATAGAGAAAGAGTGAGAATGTGTACATACGGTCTGTTAGCTCGTGCCTCATACATAGTTACAGGGGACGTGACGCGCGCGAGCGTGCACCTCCCAAAAGGGAGGCGGCTGGTTAGCCCAACCTCTCAGTTCGAGAGCTGGTCCTAAAAGAAAAAAACCGGTTATTGCTCTTTGTTTTATACTCGTTTCCGGTGGTCTTTTGCACATGTGTGGATTTCCTTTGAAAGCAGAAGTGACGTTGTCCTTGTGTGCGTACGTGTGCGCGTGTGTGAGTACATGTGTGTACGTTAGCGTGTGTGTATATACACGTGAATGTGAGTGTATGTACGCGAACGTGAATATATGTACGTGTGTGGACGTGGGCGCGCATGTTTGTGTGCGCGTATGTATATGACAAGTAATATAGCTTGAAATGTTAACGTGTGTTTTTGTGTGAGACCAGGAAAAGGCTCGCGCAATACTCCATGCAGTGTATATATATTTATGTATATATGTATATATATTTTTTTTTGTGAGTAATGTTTTCGGCAATTGATTTTTCGTCCTGTTTTTTTTTTTTTTTGCTGTTGGTGTGGTTGTTTGAAAAACGTCAAAAAGAAACGGAATGTCAAAAACGGAGTGTGTTCGTAAAAAAAAGTATTTACTTATGTGTGGAAAATGCGTTTACTCTTTTTTTTTTTAGGCTGACATTTGTTTGTTTGGTTTTCTTCTGTTGTGTGCTGAAATGTGCAATGAGTTGCTTGGACAGAGAAGTGAATTGTTCGTTTGGAAGGAAAATTTTTTTTGTTTCGTGGTTGACAGTGTCTTCGCAAGTGATTCTGCGGGAGAGTGTGTATACATTGTTTGGACGAGCGCTAGTTGCACATTTGTTCGTGTCGAACGAGTTTCAAGTTGCCGTTGTCTTCGCATGTGCGTCTGCGGTAGTGTGTGTACATTGTCTGTACGGGCGTTTGTTGTGCATTCGTTCATGGTTGCCGGCTGTCAACGAAACTTCTAAGTTGTGAGTTTATCAGCGTGCGTGGTGAATCTCAACTCGTATTGTTGATTCAACTTCTTCCTATGTGTTGATAGGGATGTCCTGTTTCTTTGTTGTTGCGTCTGCTGTGCGGGAGGGAATATGTATAGGCCTATGTGATTTTGCTCCTCGCGTTTGTTGCAGGGTAATGTCAGGAAACCGTGAAAAATGTTTGTCGAGCTCGAATTTTTTTTTTAAATTCGCTATGAAGTCGACAGCTCCGTGTTCGTTTTCTGCCGAGTCTGACGAAGGGTTTCGTCATTGTTGTTCGTTGAGGTCCTTGTCAGTAGCAGTTTTCTTGTTGAAAAGTTCGTTTTTTTCTTTATCAAATAAAACGCGCGTCTCGCTCAAAACAATTAATTTCAAAACGGTAGGGTCGCCATGCTTGTTCGTTTCGCGTCAGTCGGGCACCAGTTTGTTGTGGACCTGTGGTATAGGAGGCAATGCTTGTTTGTTCTCGCGTTCGGTTGTCACAATTTTGTGGTGGTGGTGCAAAATAGGGAAAATGAATTGTCTCGAGGAAGAAATGAACGATGTGTTAAATTGAATTAAACGAACAGGAATTTCTTTCATGAAAGAAACAAATGAAAGAAAAGGGTATCGCACGTGTTTAGTTTGGTATGCGTCTCTCGCTGTTAACTGGTGAAGAGGAAGGTCTAAAGTTTGACGTGCGTCTCTCGTTGTTAACTGATGAGAAGAAAAGTATATTGTTTGGCGTGTGTCTCTCGTTAGCTGGTGAGAAAGAGTCTATATTTTGCCGTGCGTCTCTCGTTGTTAGCTGGTTTATTGTTGTAGAGAGAGAGAGGCTGTGTGTGTATGAGTGCTTCGTTCAACCTCATCCATTTCATTTTAAAATAAAGGGGTCACCATGATGTTGCGCGTGGCAAGAAAAGGAAATTGAGTGGAATGTCAAGTTCGGGTCACTATCGTTTGTTCGCGCGTGGGAAGAGAAAGGAGTAACGTAGTGAAAATGAGAATGATAGTCCGGCGTGTAGACAAAGACAAAGAATGGAGAGTTGGCGTCAGTGTGAGACTAACCGTAGCCCTCGGCGCAAGAGGGTCCGTGTGTGCCTGGCATGTGGGGTGGTGGCTGATCCTGTGGTCGGGGCAGCGAACGAAAGAGTTTCAAGATGGCGCCTGCCTGTTTTTATTAGAGACGGAATCTCGCAGGATCGCGCGAGATCTCGCGGGGATGCAAATTAGCTAGGCCATCTTGAGGAATAAAAATCGGTCCATTGGAGGTGCGCGGCAGTCGGGTTCTGACGTTCATGGCGATCAGTACAGTGACCGTTGGGTTCCGTTTCTATTCGTGCAGTCAGCTGAGCTTTGTTAGTTACCTTCGCGCCGTGGCTGTCATTGTTTGTTGGTTCGCTGTGTGTTGCCGTGGTTCTTCAGTGAAATGCTTCGTCGCCCACGACGAGACTCCCCGTCTCCTACACAAGATACTCATACAGTCAGTTAGCAGTCAGCTACGCGAAGGTGTTCTCAGGGACCAGTAGTAGATAGAGAGAGAAAGAGTGAGAATGTGTACATACAGTCTGTTAGCTCGTGCCCCATACATAGCTTGAAATATGAACGTGTGTTTTTGTGTGAGACTAGGAAAAGGCTCGCGCAACCTTAAATAGGAAAAAGAATTAAAATAATTTTCCTTTGTGAAGACTATAAAACCGCTTTGGTAGGCTTTATGTGTACAAATATAAATTATTGTATTATGGAAGATTTCCTTTCTGAAGGAAACTTCGGTTGAATAATAAGAGTGAATTTTCTTTCTAGGGCCGATATTCTGCTCGTCTCATCGGCGAAATTAATTTTTGTTCTTTACAAATGAAAAGAACTCCTCAAAACACGGCGGTTTCTTTCATTAATCCTTTGAGACTAATAATTTACCAGTTGTAAGACTCTTGTTTGCCTTTCAATAACTGGTACTAATTTTCCAGTAGTAAGAAACTAGTTGTCTTTTAATAACTGTGAATAAAATTACGTTAAAAGTGTAGTACCTCCCAATGGAGTTCTAAACAAACGTCTTTCTCCAAAGGAGGAGAGAAAAAAGCATAAGAATTTAACGTCAAAAATCCTTTTGACGGAGCCGAAATTAGCCTCCTCTCCTTAGGCCGGCTAGGCTCGAACTGACGAATAAGGGGAAAGGTTCTTTCTTCCTCCTTCCTCACCCCCCCCCCTCCAGAGGGTGGCAGTGTAGCCGACTGCTAGATAACTATGATGATGATTATGGAAGCGACCTGCAAACGGCCGGTCAAGGAGTGCGTTCCTTTCCCTAAATGCCGAGATGTTGAATATGTGTAAATAAAAAAAAAAAAATTATTTCTTTATTAAAAATTTCAACAATTGGTTACACTACCGAATCACATTCCTACAAATGGGTTACTGCGTAATGAGTCTATCCCACAAAATATATTGAGAAGTACACATTTTTGTATCGAGAAATACACGCTTTAAATATGTAAACATTAGGTAAAGTTATCCAATATGAACCGAAACGCCCTTGTTTTGGACCATATTAGAAAGCTGTACTGAATGTTTGCATATTTAAAGCATATGTTTCTCGATACAATATGTGTATTTCTCAATGTCTTAACTCGAAAAGATTCCTCATATAATAATATGTTTGACAACAATAAAACATTTGTTTAATGCCTATGGATGTGATTAAATGACTTAAAAGCCGATGGCCTTTTGATTAAAATAAAAATGTAGTACCTATTCTGATACTATATTCATCTGTTCTGTCCTCGGTCAATGAAGGAGGGGTTCTTTTAACCTAATGCAATTTTTTTTTGTTTGTCCCAATCCATAATGATCGTTTTTTTTGTTTTTTTTTGTTTTTTTTTTTGTTTTGTTTTTTCCGAACTGGATTTTCCCCTACGAACACTAAAAAGCAAATGGTTCTGATTGCTACACTTTTTCCTTTTCTACTTCGCTGGAATTCGCTTTTTCTTCTCACTCCCTAAAGCAAGGAAGCTTTCACAGAAACGTGAATTCAAAATATTTTCAACCAATAAAAAATTCTCCAAATTAAAAACCGAACTTGTATCTAACTCTGTCCTAGTGGGGAGTTAAATAGAGAGTGACTTAAAAGGTAATATTTGGGAGGGGCGGAATTAATGTATTGAGATCATATTTGGAACTTCAGACACTCTTCAATACAGACACATATAATGATAGTTTCAGAAGTTTTACAAGTTCAAGAAATAACCATATATAAGAGCTAAAAAAAACAAAAAAACATTTCTGAATGACAATTTTCAGTTGGGAGCAATTTATCTCACTGAAAAGGATGGGGGAAGATGGAGCATTTGTGCATGAGAAGCGAGGATGGAGTGCAGACAAGCTTGAGCACACAATCTGGATCTAATATAATTAAAATTCTTTTAACCTATAAAAGCCAGGAATACTTTTGGGTTGATTCAAAAACCGATTGTCTCTCTATCCGGTTACAAATTAGGTAATATTTGCCACAGTTTCTTTCTGCTGAATTTACCATTAGCCATTTCCTATGTCAAAATGCTCCCAGTAGTTTCCTCTGACAGCATTTATTCTATAGGAAATTTAAAAGCCAAAAAAAAAAAAAAGAAGAAAGAAATAGTTCACTGTCCTGATCAGACATTTGTAGTAAAAAAAAAAAAAAAAAAATATATACCTCTTACTAAATATTAGAACTCGATGTATTATCAGAACATAGAAAAAATATTTTTCAATTATTACCAAGTATATGTGTGTGTGTGTGTGTGTGTGTGTGTGTGTGTGTGTGTGTGTGTGTGAAAAACGACCAATCACAGGCTATCTTTTAATATCTTCACTAAACTCCACATGAGCGGTTCTGTCAAAGTTCCTCTATGGGTTGTGATTGGCCGAGAAATAAGTTCACCAAAAGTCACAGGGAGCAAGGTATGGATTACAGGGAGGGTGAGGAACTGTCTTGATGCTCATCTTGGTCAAATAATCTGTGACAAGAATGGACTTGTGGACAGATGCATTGTCTTCGTGGAAATGCCACAGACCCAATTTGAAGAGTGCTGGTCTCTTCTGACGGAATCTCTTCCTGAACTCTTTTAAAACCTCAACATAGTATTCCTTGTTGACTGTCTGTTCAGTGGGAACCCAGTTCGTGTAGATCATGCCCGTTCTGTCAAAAAAAGAGATCATCATAAGTTTCTGAAGGATTTGCTCTGTCTAGCCTTTTTGGGTCTGGGAACTTTGTCGCTTAGTCTATGGGTCATAGCAGTAGTCCCAGCTTCCGTTGCAGATCATCAGAGCATCAAGAACTGCGGGATCTGAATTGACAACATCTTTCTTTCTGATCTCTGAGCACTCTTGGAACAAACTTTGCACAAACCTTCTGCATCTTCAGTCCCTCATTAATAATTGTGTATACAGTTCCCACACTGACAGCAAACTGTGCACTTGATGTCTCTATAGACATACGACGGTCCTTATCCATAAAATTCTTTATTTGGCCAATCAACTCTGGAGTTGTAACTTTCTTACTTCTCCCACATCTCACATCATCCCTCACAAACTCCCTGTCTTCCTTGAATCTCTTATGCCACTGAAAAACTGATGTTCGATTCATGCAAGATCGTCCAAAAGCAGTCTGAAGCATTCCATAGTTTCTGTGGCATTTTTTTCAAGTTTAAAACAGAATTTTATCGCATATCGTTCTTTTAAAGTATCCTCACGTCCAGATTGTGACAATCAGATTTTAGTAGAGTGTATTACAATTCCTGCTGTAGCTGTTCATTTGAACCTGAAATCATAAAAATTGGTCAGCCATCTCGTAAGATGTATAGCAATAGCATACTGAATTTTCAAGAGTCTAGGACAATTTTAAATGCCTGTATAAAAAAGTCTGGAAACTTATTGAATGGACTTCGTATCATATACATATTGTAGCAAAGTCTGACACTTGAAAAATCAAAACCGAAATATTCAATAAAGACAAAAGTTGTGTATGCACAGTTTATTTAGCAACTGTTAGCGTTGCATACAACATTATTTTTTTAATTCAACTGCTGCAAAATGATTCATATACTCTTCCAATCTCTTTGTATGAAGTGTAATATTTGCTAGGGTCGAACGAATAGCCTCAACTTTGATTTTGTGATTGTCACATTATCCCTCTTGTTTCTTTGTCAATTGAAGCCATGTTAACTCTTTGTCAGATCCATGGTGGTTCTTTTTTTGTGTGACCATGTTGTCGACTCTTCAAATTTTCTTCTTGTCAGCTTTGTTCTCATTGTCATGTCTTCTCCGGGTATGGTCCATTGTTTGTTTGCCATTGTGTATGACTTCAGAGAAAGCAAAGTTTAGAAATAGAAGTTTATTAAAAGAAAAAAAAGTTAATAACCACGATTATCACTGATACTTAATTATGTAAGATAAAGACAGAAATCTTAACCTAAAATAAAACATTAGATAGATTGACAGATGTATAAATAGACAGGTAGACAAACAGCATCCGTGGTCACATACAACCCTCCACAGTTTTGTTAAGACATTTTGGCAACGAACTCGATCTTTTTCAAAATTAAACGGTTCCATTTTGCTTTCGTACCACATGAGTTATGCCATATGCATGGACCCCTCTCTGCATATCATTCTGAGTCTTGCTCTTTCCTGGCCTTACCTATCAAATATCACTACGGTGCCAGATGACTTTAAAACACACGCATGCATTGTTGTGAGTGTACTTATTCACCTGTGTTAAAATCTATACTAGCAAATCTATCGTCCGTTATATAACATAATATTCATGATATTCAATGGACCTTTATCAGGAACCATTTCTTTAGTTGCCATGGCCAGGAGAAAATCAATAGAAGTGGAAGAAAAGTAGACCTTTCATAAAAATCCAAGTAACACAAAATTCAGCAACAACCAACTAGAAAAATAATATAATAGCAATAGCATAATAACAATCATATAATAACAATAACAATAATAAATTCAAACACATTAGGACAATTTGTCTAATCTTTTCTATATTAAAGTTTGATGACAACCCTGTCTTGAAATTCAGTATTTTCTAATAATAATTCGATTTACAAATCATATATAAGCCACCAATTAAGATTCACAAAATATACTCTTCTGAAAGCAAAATATTTCTCTTCTGAAAGCATAATAGATATTCAGGGTTGGCTTAAGAAAAAATTAATCATTAAAGCTTCTGTAGAGTTGGAGAGGAGCTTGTTAGAAATCGCAATTTTGTTGTAGAGACGCAGCATCAGGCCTTGTTTAAAATGAAGAAATCAATTACCAAGTTTTTAGTTAAAAAGAAAAACTTCTTGTTTGCTACTGAAATCAATTTAATTCAATAGTTTTGTCAGCACAAAACATGGCTCGGAATGAGTTATGAAAACAAGAGCCGACATGTATGTACAATAGAAATGGAATTGAGTTCATGAATTTCCTCTTGTCTAGCAAAGCGATTGTTTGGCTTTCTGGTTAACTTCACTGATCTAGAAATCAGTTTTTTTAATTTTTTAAATCTCACAATATTGTATCCTGATTCCATCAAGAGATTCTTCATTAAAATCCAAAACTTTACGGCATAGTTTTTGACACAATTAAAAACATCGTCTAACTTACACCTATAAAGGCAATCTGTCTTGATGATGTCTCAAACTGTTTATATTTCATGGGAAACCGACTTGGTCAGAAACAGAAATAGTCGCCTATGTAAAGAATTTGTATTATTTAGATTCTGTCGGACATTTATCCTCTTTCAGATAAATTCGACGCGAAAATAACGGCCTGGAAAAATAATAAAAGCATGAAATAAAAAGGAGGGGGGGGATAAAGAATAAAATATAAAGGTCTTGTTTCAAAACGTAGAAGAGATTTTATTTACAATGAATTTGGTTACAAATTTTTTCCCTTTGCGGGCAATAAATTCAAAAACAAAGAACGCCAAGGTAACAACATATAAAGCAAAAAAACGCTGGTTCTTATATTGAAAATGTATCAATGACCGAATACAATATAATTCAAATAGTAGTTCCTAATCTCTCTCATATACAATAAATTTTAGGAACGTACTCACAAATTGATGGCAGTCAGGCACGTGCCCTTTTCTTTTTTTTTCTCAATTTAAAGTCCTTTAAAAATTACACTCCTTCCAATTACATACAAACCGTAGCCACGTAAATAAGTCTTCAGAAGTTCGCTTTCAACACATCTGGGGTATTCTTACCGGGTATTCTTCTTGAAGGAGGGCTCGTCAAAATTCCATATCTGCGCCGAGCAATTAATCTACATCCACTCTCCACATTGCTGGAACCAAAAAAGGCCGAATTTTGCGCTGGGCTCGTGACGTCATCAAGGAGCTAGCTTGCTCTTTCATTCAAATTAAAGGGAGTTTCATACAAACCCAAAATATACGAAACCAAGAATCATAAAAGATACGAAATACCGAAAATCAAATATAAGAACCAGAATAAAAATATAAATGTAAACAGTGGGATGCACTATTGGTACAAAAAATCCCAACAATTCTTCGAACTGCTGTTCTCATCTTTTGTGTTATTTTCACAATGCTTTGGTCGACCTTTTTTGGGTGCAACTTATTAGTCTCGGGAATCTTTCTGTCTTTATAAAATAAAAACCTAGTAGTTATGTAACACAGGAGTAAAGAGACATTTTCAAGGAGCCTGATATCCGCCTTTTATTGTCCTCGAGGGGAGGCAAGTAAAATTAATGCTCTTATCCTCTCAAAATGTCAGCACACATCAGTGGGCCATGTTGTTCATACAATCGAGGTTAACAGGTGAAAAGGTCAGATCAATGTTGCAGACATCGGCTTCAAAAAAATTAGTTAACTTTTGGGACAATTAGTTGAAATTTAATAATAAATATATCTTTGTTTCTTATTCACATGTAGGCGTGCCTTTTTCTATCACCACTTCTCTCTCTCTCTCTCTCTCTCTCTCTCTCTCTTTCGTTTTCATTATCATGGAAGAAAGAGATAATCAGTTAGAAGTTGGGAGTTGTACAAGTCAGTTGCACAAAGTTTGGAAGTTTGACTCTTCGCAAACAGTTAGATGTCAGCTTAACACCCAAGTTCATAAAATGCTTCTTAATTGTTAAAATAAAAGAATCCTATTTTATGAAATAAGATGTAGTAGCAAATTCACTTTTTGTAACATTTTTTTCTAGGTGATTTGGAAACACTAGTTCTCTGAATATATGTATTCTGGCATGTCTTTGCCTTTCAAGTTCAAACAGCACCAGACACGGTACACAAATGAATCCCATGTGACAAAAATTGTCAAATGCCCCCATCTGACTTGTATAATGTGTATATAATTGTGTAATAGCTTAACTTTCCAAAGTTAAATGTGAAAGAAAAAATACTAAAACCTGGAACATTAACTCTCTTCTCAAAGTACAATTATACACACATATCACTAGGTGCCACGAAACTATATTTATTGACCTTTATTATGAAGCAAGAGGACTTCTTTATCTGCCTTAAAAAAAGGGGGGATGTACAGACTTGCTCTCTCTCTCTTTCTCTTTCACAATTTACTACAGATAACATCAATCAGACTCTCTATTCAGGCAAATGGCTGATATCACCATGTGTACACACACACACACACACACACACACGCACACACACACACACACACACACACTTTTCCTCTCTACATACACACATACGCTGTACCTTGTGCTGTACTAGTATCAACCTGGAAACCTGTCGAACCATTAAAAAAAGCGAATACAATTTTTTTTTAAACTATGCAAGAAAATCGAAAAAATTGATTAAGATTCCCATCCCCTGTCAATATGTCTAGTACCCACTTCCACCTTACCACCCAATAATTGGCTATTGCATAACAATGTTAAAACCATGATATCATCACTTGTGCACTATTCTGTCTGGAAATTAGTTATATTTATGTAATGAATGATCATTTTTACGTTAAATTTATGTAGTAAAGTTATCGCAGCCCCGACGCTGCGGCGTTGAGACTACTCAAACAGAATAATGGCGCGTAGCCCCAACTGTAAAACCCAATTGCACGCGCGCAACTGTATAAAGATAACTTCAGCTGCGCGCACATCATTTTTCTATGCCCACGCAAATTCTGTGGGCATATAAACTAAACTTTGCCTGTTCACGCGGACGTAGTCAAAGGCATCTTGCATCACACGGATGTTATTCTTTTCATCCAAGCGGATTATGAAGAAAACAAATTTTTTAAAAATGTTTTTTTCTGACGGTCTTCGTGGAGCCGGTTTGGATCTATAAAAAGGGAATTTTTGCGGCCAAACAAATCAGTCGACCTCAAGTCAGCATGCTGTAAATAACATCAACGTCGATCTCCGTCTGCGTGGACGTTAAACGTATGCATGCTCGATAATTAATCGTCCACATGGAGATAGCCTTTTTAACCTTTTCTATCTCTCCACTAAGTAAGCGATAGATTTTTATATTGTTTAATTCTTCCTAAAAAGAATTCGTTACATAAAGAACTTTTGATACCTCAGTCGCTGAACTGTTTCTTCAGTACATTAAAAAAAAACAAAAAAACATTTAATTACCTCAGTCACAGGAAGAGACTTACAATTAAGAAGAAACTTTCTTATCTACTCTTTTCATTCATTTACAATTAAAAAAAAGAAAAAAAAATTGTATTTAATTCATCCATTCGTCTCAGTCATCTTTGCTTCATTGTTTAACTCCATTTTTACACTTGATTTTTATTTGAACTATTTTGAGTTTGCGGGACTAACACCGACACCCGTTAGTTCCGCAACTAAGTGATCCAGTCCACCCTCTAAATTCTGAAATATTATCTTAAAAAAAACAACAAAAATTTTAAGTTGTTCAAAAACAAAAAACAAAAAACATGTCAAATTGGTAATGATCAGAAAGTGCGGGGAGGGTCATTTTACGTTAATTTTTTTTAAATAGGAAAGTAATCTCTACTCTTGAATCTTAAATATTTTAAGAAAATGATTAAAAACAACGAAATTCTCCAGCGGTAAAAAAAAAGGGGGGGGGAGAATAGTCCGTAAAAAATACCAAAACAAGCGGTTTTACTAAATATGTACGATGTACGATCAAATTAGTCCTAATTATTGTACGATTGACTGCTCCTGTTGCTGGTCGGATCAGCAGCAGCCGAATCGGATAAAAAAAAAAAAAAAAAAAAAAATACCCCCCAAAAAGTAAATGTATTTTTTAAAATTTTGTTTCAGACAACTTTTTCTTCTAATTTTAAATTGTTCGTCAAAGAAAAAAAGAAACATTTGAAAATTCTATGTTCTGAAAAAAAAAAGAAGTCTTTTTCTTTTCTCCTTGTTTTATTTCTACGCCATGTGAGAAGGCAGTTTGCTACGCGGAAGTACATTTAACAGCCGTCGTTTATGCTACCGCGCGTACGCACGTAGCGTAAACGGAAAATGTAAAATGGCGGAAAATAGTCCCTAGATTCAGAGGTTAATACCATGCAAACGGTAAATTTGCGACGAATTTGATTATCAGATTCGTTGTCAGCGACCTCGATTACCTATAAAAACCAAATTAGAGTGGTCGGGGTGTTCTGTTGTAGCGTTCGGCGTCGCTAACACCACCGTTATATTTACCAGATTTTCTAGTGTCACAATGCTATTGTGGTACGAAATTCAAATTAAAAAAAAAGGTCGCTTGTAAAATTTAATTAAAATAAATAAACTCTCGGCTGAAAGTTGTGACAGACTAAATTCGTTTTGTTTCTATTTCAATAATAAAGAAATAAACTTGTTTATTTATTTATTTATTTATTTATTTTACAAAGGTTTTTTTTTTTTAAGTGTCCTCCTACTCCTGCTGGAGTGCTGCTATTGCTAGGGTGAAAAAAAAAGTCTCAGTCTTTAAGAATTTGCCAAAAATAATCGCGCGCGACGGTGACTAAAGGCGTTTTATTGTTTGCTTTAATAACACTTTTTTTGCGCTGACGGACTTAGTATATCGCTCGCGTGAGAAGAAATTATTATAATAAAAACTGGAAGTTTTATTTTTAGGTATGGACTTAAGATATTTGCCAAAAATATCCTGAAACTTCTGAGTAAATTCGTTTTATTGTTTATTACAAGATTGTTTTACGATATTTTACGCTGACGGACCAGTCGATTGCCTGCCTCGAAGTTGCTTTAATCAGCAGCGCCCAGCGGTGGCAATTTAGTCGTACATTGTACGACTAAATTGCCACTGATGCTGATTAAAGTACAATGATCGGACAAAAAAAAAAAAAAACCCAAAACGACAAAAAAGCACCTAAATTTTTATTTAATTTTTAATTGCGAAAGTGTTTTTCAAGGGCGATAACTTTACTATCATTTTTGCTAATATGATTTGAGTGCTCTCCCTTGTGTTTGTCATATTTGAAAAATTGTTCCGCTTTGATGAATTTCCTTAAATCTATCTATATACTAGCATTTCAGCCCGGCGTTGCCCGGGTGTTTGGAAGTGTATGTTGAGCAAAAAAAAAAAAAAAAAAAAGAGCGGTCAATTTTTTTAACTTTGACCCCTATTATGATTCCTTAACATTTATTGTTTTTGGCTAAGATTATGTTATTAAGTTAGATCCATGTTCAATGAACCTATATCTACAATTTCAAGTGTTTAGACCCAACATTGTCGGAGGAGTTTGGTAGAGTTCTCAAAGGTCAAATCGTTGAACTTTGACCCCTTAACAGCCAAATTTCTGACCGAAAACCGATCACAAAGATTTCCCCAAATCTCAGTATCCTGTATTTTAAATTTCGTGTCTGTAGACTTAAAATTGACAGAGTTATTGCGTAGGGAAATGTACACACACACACACACACACACACACACACACACACACACACACACACACACACACACATAGACACTTTCACTTTTATAGATATATCTATCTATATATCTATAAAATGAACGTGTCTGTGTATCTGTGTGTTCAATACAAATATTTCTTATTGCTTCGATATTGAATAAGTTCACAATAATTTAAATTTAAAGTGGTTAATTTGCAGTTCATTTCCAACTCAACGTTCACTTTTAAAATGACGCGTTTAGTAGGTTGTTAGGCCTGTTGAAAACGAATATGACATTTAAAATTGAGGCAAACAAATAGTTTTTATGATGATAAGACTTTTATGTGTATATTTTTTGTAAAAATAACCATTGTAGAAGAAATCTCATCTGCTTTTTTAAATGTATGTATGTATGTATGTATGCATGTATGTATGTATGTATGTATGTATGCCTAAAACTTTCGACAGAGACGACAGATTTTCACGAGATCGGTATCGTTTTGAAGCTCGACCCTTCCAATGACAAATATCGAAAAATTAGCTAAAAATAGTAATTCCTTCACCCTCAACTGGGCAGTTTTCTACAAGGAGGGTCGTTTTTTTTGTGTGTGTGTCGCCATTTTTGCAAGTCATCGTATCGGTTGGAATGACTTTACTAATTTCAGCATCGCAAACTTCCGGTCGTGTCATGTAGTAGGGGTAAGATGTTAGGTTTTCTTTCACTTTCTATTCTGTCTTTGTGTCAAGGGTTCGAGCCTGCCTGCCTACTACCACTTTTTTTTTTTTTTTGCTCAACACACACCTCCAAACACCTGGGTAACGCCGGGCACCCAGGCTAGTCTTCTATATATAAAAAAGGCAAAATATGTGTGACCATTTCGTGTATGTCTCGCAAAGGCTTCTTTCGCACACGCTCCCGGGTCGTTACTATCACTTAAAATTGTTTATATACCCCCTATATCATAATATGTAGGATTTGGGAACGCGGGTCGTCTCTAGATTTATTTATGTCGACTTGTATGAGATTTGTGCTATTTCACTCTGTCCCCTGTTTGTCCTGCATTTTAGTATAAATACAGTGAAATTAAATTAAAACGTTGTTCTTGGCTTTCGCGCTGCTCCCCCCCCCCCCCTTCCCACCATCATCTGAGGGAAGTGAAAACTAAAAATAACGATCCCGCGATGACCTCATTTAGTGTCTTCCTGTCAATCAAACCTCTTTTACTAGCTTTATAAGCCTTAACTTAACACGCTAATAAATTACTCTCACTCGTGGTCGAGACAGGTAAGTAGTTGGCTTTGATTTCCACGTCTGCGTCAAGGCTTTCGGTTCAATCCCTCTTCCCGACCAAAACTGTTTTTTTTTCTTTTACACCTTTAAACACCCGGGCAACGTTTATTTTTATTACTTCGCTTATTCTTTAGTTTACCCCTCCCCCATACACAGGTTTATTTATGCCATTTTGTTTTCGTTTTGGTTTTGTTTTTTTTTTTCCATATTCTTTTTTATAATATTTAAGCAGGGTTATTAATTACCCCCCCCTATACACACACCTACAAACACCCGGGCAACGCCGGGTACCCCCCCCCCCCGCTAGTTTTCTATAAATATAAAAGCGAAAATGTGTGTATGTATGTATGTTTGTATGTGTGTTTGTGTGTCCGCTAAAAACTTTCGACAGACACAACGAAAATTCACAAACTTGGTATCATATCAAAGCTCCATCCTTCGCTCAAAAAATATCGAAAAATTAGCCGAAAACGTTAATTTTTTCATCCCCGAAATCGACAATTTTCGACAGGGGGGGGGGGGGGTCAACAAAAACGGTCCTCTCGCGACGACGACCGGTTCTACGCATACATCAGATGACGTTATGACCTGATTTACTTTAAATAGTTGAAAAACTGAACAAATTTCATATACGTCGCGTTAGGTCAGTTGGTTAACGCGGTGGTTCATTATCTAAATGTTTCGGGTTTGAATGGTGGTGTGAGATGTCTTTTTTTTTTTCGATTTTTTAAATTTAAATATTGAACCAGTGTTATTTAAGCCATTTTTCACGTGACGTTCGTTTTTCTGTTTTTTTTTTTTTACTCCGCTTATCCACCCCCGACCACACACCCAAAAACACCCGGGTACCCACCGATTTTTTAAATGTTATATCGAAACAGGCTTATTTAAGCCATTTCTTTTTTGTTTTTTCGATTTTTACATTTAACATCGTTTGTTTGCCTTACGTAAGTTTTTTTGTGTTTTTTTCGATGTTTTGATTACCCCCCCCCGCTTAAGTTTTAACGTTGTTTTCTTTTTTTACTTCGCTTATAACAAAAAAACCTAGTCATTGACCTCATTTGCTGAATAGCTATTGCTTACGTCGTGCATGCACCTGTCAATTTGGTTCTTACTTAAATAAATTCAAACATCTTTCAGTAACTCATTCTGGCTGGCCAAATTTATTTTTAAACTTTGCCTCAGGGCTTCGGGTTTGAGCCTCCCCCCCTCCCCCGGGTTCTTTTTTATTTAACACCACACACACCTCCAAACACCCAGGCAATGCCGGGTACCCCCGCTAGTCTATAATATAAATCTCACCTGTCAGTTTAAATGTATGTATGCATGTATGTTTGTATCTCTACCTAAAAGTTTTGAAAGAGGCGATGGATTTTCACAAGATCGGTATCGTTTTGAAGGTCGACCCTTCAGACGACAAATATCAAAAAATTGGCTAAAAACATTAATTCCTTCACCCTCAACTGGGCACTTTTCTACAGGGAAGGGTCGCTTTTTTCGCTGCATACTTTCGAAAGTCATCCCCTCTTTTCGATTGACTAACCTTAATTCAAACATTCGTCACTTCCGGTTTGGCGATGGGCACAAGAGCAAATACGTCACGTTTTTTTTTCACATTCTTTTCCTCCTCTGCAGTATGGGTTCGAGCCTGCCTGCCTACTACCACTTTGTTTTTTTGTTTTTTTTGCTCAACACACACCTCCAAACACCCAGGCAACGCCGGGCCCTGAAGCCACTCTATAACATAAATCTCACCTGTCGGTTTAAATGTATGCATGTATATATGTATGTATGTATGTATGTCTGCCTAAAACTTTCGACAGAGGCGATGGATTTTCACGAGATCGGTATCGTTTTGAAGCACGGCCCTTCGGATGATAAATATCAAAACATTGGCTAAAAAGCATTAATTTCTTCACCCTCAACTGGGCACTTTTCTACTGGAAAGGGTCGCTTTTTTCGCCACATATTTTCGAAAGACTAGCCTTAATTTAAACATTCGTCACTTCCGGTTTTGGCGATGAGCGCAACAGCAAAGACTTCACGTTTTTTTTTTTTTCATATTCTTTTCCTCCTCCTGCTACCACTTTTTTTTCGCTCAACACACACCTCCCAACACCCGGGAAACGCCGGGCACCCAGGCTAGTTATCAAATAAATGGCAAATTAAAATTGAAATTGATTTAAGAAAATTAAGGTTTAATAAACCGAGCAAAAAATGTCTGTGAAGAAACAAAAGATCTGCCTGTGTTTCGTTGGGGTTAGGGGTTACATAAAGAATAAGAATCAACTCGTACCAGTGATGGTCATTTGTATGAACAATGCTGGCGTCTGACTGCTGCTCTGTTGTGCGCGTGTATGTGTATGTGGGTGGAGGGGGGGGCTTGGTTCTTTCTTTGTTTTGTTTTTTTGTTTTTTTTGTTTTTGTTTTTTCTTTTTGCTGTCACCTTGTCATTATTCAGCACCATTCATCATTTTCCTTATATCTTTCTAGTTAGAATTCTTTTAGAAAGACCGCATGTACTTACGGTAGGGCCCACGTGAAGGTTGCCATCATCACTAAGTGAAAGTGTTTCTGCGGAACGAATTGGATTCGAACTTGGCACACTCACTCCCACTGTGTTGTTAACCACTTAGCCATCTTTACCTCCATGCTGTAGTTGTCGTTTTGTTGTTGTTAGTTCAGATAAGTTTCCACAATATCTCTATCAATACTCGAAAGAATTACAGAAATATAATCGCATTTAATTTGAGAGGGAATTTCATAGACTCGGTTGAGGAATGTACGCAAAACCATGAATGTCATTTTTTTTTTTTTTTTTTAATATGCATTTTAATTAGAACTGTTCGAGTGACAAGATCAATTAAAGAAAATATAAATCGATATTATGTTTGTCTGTTTGTTTGTCTGTTTGTTTGTTTGTCTGTCTACTGTCTGTTCCACTTTTCCTCAGAAACTATTGAGTCGATCTGGCTGAAATTTTGTATGGACTATTGTTATGATAAGGTGCAGCGAACTAAGCATTATAATACCCACTTGTAATGCAGAATTTGGGATTAATATTCACCGTGCAAAAATTATTCAACATTAATGCAAACATGAGTACAAATTTAACCATATCCAATCATCAATTTAGTATAAAAAACTAATTCTAAGTCAATATGCTATAACTTTTGCCCATTTTTAATGTAATAAAAAAGAGCTAGTGAAAAGCAAATGTGATATCGGGTAGAATAAATACTATATTCGTGTAATTAATTTCCAATCTATTTTTTAACTCCAGTATTGATTGAAAACGTATTTTATTTAATTAACCGTGGGATTGCCGCACGCCATGCTAGTTAAATTGAATGTCCTTTTTTCCGTCTTTTATCATCTCACACACACAAAAAAAAAAAAAAAAAAAAAAAAAAAAAAGCAGGTCTATTTTTTTTCTCTGATTTCATTAAAAACAAAAGAAAAAAAAGAAAGAGTTCATCTCGTTGTTCCATCAAATGTTAAAGACAGGATGTCCTAAAAAACACGAAGCAACTTTTTTTTTTTATTAATAACGATGATCACCTATATACCTGTCCCATTTAAAATGGTAAAGAGAAATGTTACATTTTCAGAATCAAACAAAAAAAGAAAAAAGTATTTTCTTTTTTATTAAGGAATCAACTCTTACCAAGGCTAAAAACCACTCGAGGAAAAAGGTTAATAAGATTGTTAGTTTGATTCTATGGATAGGATTGAAAAAGATTTGAGAGAATTGATAATATTTGATTACGTAAGAGGATTACTGGATGTGAAAACGGCCATGTTGTAGTCTGCAAGGAAGCTGTCCCACGGAAATATGTTGCACAGATGAGATATTTTTGAAAAGAAACTGTTAATTGGTCGAAATTCGATTGATCCCAATCATTATTTATTTATTGCTAAATAGTATCCAGCAACTGGGTATTTATTTAGCTCCCTTGGATGTAGAGGTGGAATCGAACCAAGACGCCCAGTTACAAGACCAAAGTGGTTTTGGCGTCACATTCCCATAGAAGTAGACTTACCCTCTTGCATAAGAGGCGAGAGCGGGCTACTTAAACAAGACATTCCCGGCAACGAGTGTGTTTCCAAATATACGTCGTCTTGGCGACACTTTACATTGGAAAGTGGGATTAGAAGAGCAGCGCCTCCTGAAGAGGAACATTCTGACCTACAAAAAGTGACTGGGCATCCCTGTCTACATTTCCCGGTAGAGAGGCCTCAGGCGATTAGTAATAAACTAACCTCTTCTCAGAGAGAAAGCAAAGCAACTGATCCTAATATTATATACTAAATTATCTATTATGCTTGCTCTCTCTCTCTCTCTCTCTCTCTCTCTCTCTCTCTCTCTCTATATATATATATATATATATATATATATATATAAATTATTATTATTACAATTTTATGTATCTATTTTCAGTATTTATTTCAACAGTACTCAATACGTGTGTAGAGCAAGCTAGTAGGTTTTGAAAATATATATGACAATTAAGTTACACAGAATTCTCACAAGGATGAAAATGAAATATAAAGTTAAGTTTTTTTTTATCACTCTGCTATTGATAATAAAAGCTTACTTTTTCTATTTAAAAATTATTATAACAAACTTTTTAATATGCTCAGTCATGGATATGCGAACACTTACATGACTGTTAACAAATTTGTGTATTCCTTTAAAAAACGAGTGTTAATTAAGTACCTATTCATTGTTTATGGTTTCTTATAAGATAATCCGTTTCATTTCACTATTATGCTGAATTCTATTCATGCATAATTGTGTAGAATTTAAGATGAAAACATTCTAGCACATGGATATATATATATATATATATATATATATATATATATATATATATATATATATATATATACTTCAGAATAAAATGAAATACTAAATTCAGAATATTCCCCTTGATTTAATACCTAAAAAACACATGTAACTGCCAAAATAAAAATGAATGCCCTCTTAATAACGATTACATGCACAATGACATGGTATGTGCTTGCACAGTCACGCAATTGCCAAAACATGCAAACAACCAATCAAATGGGGAAAAAATAGTGAATATAATCAAAGCATTCAGGACACAAGTACATATAGGGATCCCTATGGTCAGGGTTCTAATAATAACAATAACAACAACCAGAATTGGAAATCTAATAATGTAATTCCCAATAAAAACTAGAAGAAGATTAACCAACACCCGCGTTATACATCTTCAGATCCTCTCTCAACTAAACTCCCCAATATAAGATTCACCAATACTGGGATGGATAAACAACAAAACAATAATAAAACATTGAAAACATTCACTTATATAGGTGCAACTTCAAACTTAATAAAAGTAAGAATTTCAAACCACTTGCATTCATTCAGAAATGAAAGGACTCAAAACAATGATAATAATAGTACATCTTTAACTACAATAATCAATAGCCTGGAGGACAAGAAAATTCCCTATTCAATTAAATGGAGTATACTGGATAAAACTAGATCATATACCCCAGGGGAAAATTTTGTAATCTTTGTATATCCGAAGCAGTTAACATATCACCTTCACTAAACCTATAATAAATGCCAAGAACGAACTAGTGTCTAGATGTAAATACAAGAAAAATTTTAAATACAGCCAACTTAAAATAAAATAACAGATTTTCTGTATACCTGTAAATGGGTAAAAACATAACGCTAAATACATATTACTTTTTAAATAAAAACTAAATTATAAGTCATGCTGATTTTTTTAAGGCTTTAGAGCATTTCATTTGACCTATATGCTAATACATTTTTATTTCCATATTATATAGAAACTCACCATACACGTATTTACATACTATATTTTAAATCCCAGCACATAACTTAAACTTCTAGGATTTTGTTAAAATTCTGTTTCAAACTTGGTTTTAGCATCTCTTAAGGAGTTTGTAAATCTTCTCTCTTTTTATTACCCACAAATAGAGTAAGTATATATAAAGTTTTTTTTCAGTTAAGTATTAGTATTAATATTATATTTTTTCAGTAAAGTATTATCATTAGTATTATAATATTTGTAACACGTTTTATCAATACGCTTAGATTTAGTTTTGCAAATTACTTTCACAGATTATTATAGTTCTAAATTTTCAGTTTAATATTGTCATATAAAGGATATTATCAATACATATAAAATTAGCAAGAATTGTACTGTACCATGCAATTTGGATGTGAATTTTTATATCCTTTTCATTAACTCTCCTTGCTCTATGACATTTAAATACTTAAGCAACTTTTAATTGTGATTTCACATGTCTCACTGACTTTAGCAAATAAGGTGTAAACCATTATAACTATTTGCTAATATTTTCTCCTCTGAAGGGATGGTAGATATCGAAATCCTATAAGATAAGGAGTTATAATATTTCAAATGTATTCTTTGTCTTACATAGAATAATAAAAATCTTTTGATTTGAATTTAAACATTTCATGTCATAAATTTTTAAATTTATTGAATGACAAAAATTATATATATATATATATATATATATATATATATATATATATATATATATATATATATATATATACGTTCTAAAAATGTGGGCGAAGAAAAAATGTAAACAAAGGGCAAATAACTCCTTTCTTATGATATAAACGTTCAGGGAACGAAGTAATAAAAAAAATTAATCGCTAATAAAAAAATAAATAAAAATTCAACAATCTTATATATATATATATATATATATATATATATATATATATATATATATATATATATATATAAAAATGTAAATGTTGGTTCGTTCGGAGTTAATTACCTAAAAAACCACTGGACGGATGGCTTCCACGTTTTGGTATAATATGTTTACTATATCCATGTGTGTTTTTATATATTTCTTTTTAATTATAACATTATACTTAATTTTTCTATGATAAATAGCTGGATTTCTTTGTACCGAGAGGCCATTTTTTTATTTAGGGACAATTATTTATTACCGCTTCCTGTCACGTGACCAGTGTTACAATTTAGCGGTTTTCCTGCTAGATCTGGAGATTTCGTTTACAATCTAGCGGGAAATTCTAGAAAATCTGGAGGTATTTGGCACCCAGACACTCGCATTAGATTGCTTGAAAATACTTTAAAACATAAAATAAACTCATTCATGTAAGTAAAAAAAAAGTAGCATTTATTGCCTTTGGTAACAATTATTTATTGATTATTTGTTTTGTTTTTCACCTTTTTTTCGACTAATCATTCTTAAATCTCACTATAAAATCGATTTTTCCAAGTACATTTTAGGTGGGGGGGGGCATTCCAATCTCCCCGAAGGGGTTTGTATTACTGTACACGGGTTTGTATTACTGTACACATAGATTCGAAAAACTTGTCAAAAAACAAATATATAACAAATAAATGTTATCAAAGGCAAGATAAGTTATTTTTCTGCCAAACTGGCTAGCGATTTTCTGGACATTTCTTTCGCCTGATCTCGCGGGTTTTTTTTAAATCTCAGTTGACAACATTGCATCACTAAAAAAACACCACAGGCTTAATGTAAACAGAATGTGTTTACAATATCGGTAAATTTTCAATGGGTTTATTGATAATGTAACCATGTGATTGAACTTTAATTTAAATTAACCACACGAGGTCGTAAAATGAATGCCGACGCTCAAAGTGTATACACATTTTGATTCCTCCCTTTACTTAAAAATTCGCCAAAAGTCAGGAAATTAACGAATTTTAATGAAAATTGCAGTATTTTTCAAATAATGATCGCAGAATATAATGAACTAATTATTTTTACTTAACTCTTGGTGAAAATGTTTTATTTTGTTTAAACAAAAAATACCTTTACTAAAGTTATGGTTTTCAGTAGTAAATAAAAAACGCAAGATTTTATTTTTGCTTTTTTTAAAGCATCGTAATTTGTAACAATAAAAAATAATTTTTACAGTAACATTACGAAAAAAGCCCCTAAAGTCCGTATTAATGTATTGGATATAACTCGAAGAAAAATGAATTATCGGATACTATTCAGGAAATTAAAGATTCAATTAGATTCTTATTTCAGTCACCTGAATTATTTAGGGTGAACCAAACCTAAATATTTTTTTTTTGGTAAATATCCAGATACGCTACTACAGAACACCGACCACTCTAATTTGTTTGGGAGGGGGGGGATGTGATGTTGGGGCGCGCGCATGCCAACATCACATCCGCTCCCCCCCCCACCGCTCGCGCCCCCAATGTACAAAGTAAAATCTTCGGAAAATGTTAAATGGTGTTCTAATTGGTAAATGTCGGTGCGTTACTTACGGAAAATTTGAAAATTCGATGTTCCAGGTAAAAAAAAAAAACAGATAAATTACCCCCCCCTACTCCAACTTGGTGTGCTTTCCTTTTCTTATTTTATTTCTTTTTCAGCTAATTTTAAATTTTCCACCCAAAAAGCGCTATAATGTATTTTTGAAAATTAGAAAATTCTATGTCCTGGAAAAAAAAATCCCCTCCCCCCAACATAGTTTGCTTGGTGAAGCCGCCGTTTATGCTACAGCGTGCATGCGCGTAGCATAAACGGATGCTGCAAAATGGTGGAAAGAAGTTCGTGGGTTCAGGGGTAAATACCATGCAAACGGTAAATTTGCCCCAAGTTTGACTATCAGATTCGTTGTCAGCGACCTCAATTACCTATAAAAAAACAAATTAGAATGGTCGGTGTTCTGTAGTAGCATATCTGGATATTTACCTTTTTTTTTTTCTTGCTTAAAAAAAATAACATTAATACAATAAGTTAGGTAAATTGACTTTTTCGTTTAAAAATGGAATTATTTCCCTTTCGTTATTAACTTTTTTTTTTTTAATTTTTTTTTCAATAAATATTTTGTGGGGTTTGTATTACTGTACACATAGATTCGAAAAAGTTGTCCAAAAAGAAATATATAACAAATAAATGTTATCAAAGGCAAGATAAGTTACTTTTCTACCAAACTGGATATATTTTTTGTGTTTTTATTCAATGTAACATGTTTATTCAGCTCGAAAAGCATACAGTGTTTACCGATGTATTGGAACATTCAAGATGGCGTCTGATTTTCTCTTTAACACGGTAAGTGTGGGAAAAGATGTTATAAATAAAAAACCGGATAACATACTGTTAAAAACTCGTTCAATATATGTTGCCGTGACATAGGTTGACATATATTCGGCGGGTTTTTAATAGTATTTTGTATAGTTTTTTTATTTATAACACCTTTTTCCATACTTACGGTGTTAAAGAGGGTGTGAGACGCCATCTTGAATTTTCGAATACATCGGTAAACACTGTATGCTTTTCGAGCTGAATAAATATGTTACATTGAATAAAAACACAAAAAATATATCCAGTTTGGCAGAAAAGTAACTTATCTTGCCTTTGATAACATTTATTTGTTATATATTTGTTTTTTGACAACTTTTTCGAATCTATGTGTACAGTAATACAAACACCCATTTTGTGTTTTATATACATAAAGTACAATTGTTGAATGTTACTGTTTTGATTATATTCGTTTGGGGGTGGGGGGGCACAATTAAAAAATTAAGAAAGATTAAAATGAAGCGAAATTTAAGTTTCCGTTCCATTTTTACAACAACCGCAAAACTCATACTCAGCAAGTTTTATCGCAATTTATAAGCATATTGAAACACTAAATCAACATTTTATTTATTTTTTTGCATAATTAATGATGGGAGTATTTTTCTGTTTATTTTCTTAACATCTGTTAAAAAAAAAATAATTTGTACATTCTCTTGAAAAAAAGAATCAAACTTTTCTCTACTTTCACATGTGTTCCATTTTAACAAACTGAGCCACAGCAACGCATGGCCGGGTACAGCTAGTATATATATATATATATATATATATATATATATATATATATATATATATATATATATATATATATATATATATAATATTTGGTCCACAAAGTTGAAATTCTATATAAAAGGTATTTGGACCTGTAGCACACTTTCGATTTGATTTTTACCAGTAAAATAGATGCTAAAGGGTCAAAATGGCCCAAAAAATTAACCTTGTCCTGTCATGAGTCAACTATACCTGAGTTTTTCTGCACGTGCACTAATTAAAAGTTATAGGTTAAACAATGTTATTTTTTTACAGTTTTTTATACTATATGTATGCTAACAGATAAGGTTGGAGATTTGGCTTTGATTCTTGCTGGGTGTACACAAGTCCTTATTTTTTTAACTTTTGGAATCACTCCTGTATATCAGGTACAATATAATAATCGAATAATATATATAATATAATACGAAATATGCATGAATGAAAATATATTTAAAGCTATTTTCTGACCAGGCAATGCCCGGCGGCCTGCTAGTATATATATATATATAATCACCTTTTTCTTCACTATATTCCCTATGCTTCACTTTTTTTGTTTTCAAGTAAGATCTTTGACTTACTTGTTGTTTCATCAAATACTTCTGCATGCAAAATCCGATCCCACATTTTGCTAATTCCTACCCTCTGATGAAAAGGAAAGTATTTCTTCGAAACTCCGCGGATTTAGGACTATCCATTTATCTAGTGTTTTCTTTTCAGATTAAATATGTTTTTAACTCATTTCAAAGTGTTTTTTTAACATATTTTATTAACTATTTGCCCATATATATATATATATATATATATATATATATATATATATATATATGATTTTGCACTACGAAATAGTTACTATCAAAAAATATATATATATAAGTTATGAAAATATATATGGCAATTAAGCTCTACAGAATATTTCGCGTTTTATTTTCACGTAAGCCTGACAAATTCTCAGGAGAATGAAACACGGAATATTCTGTATAGTTTAATTGCCATATATATTTTCATAATTTACTACCTAGCTCTACCTATGTATCAATGTATCGAGCACTGTTGAAGTAAATACTGAAAAATTTACGCATAAAATTATATATTTGTATATTGATTCGTGTGATTAAATGAAGTAATCATATATATATATATATATATATATATATATATATACCAAGTTATTCAAGAAAGAAAACTTGTGAATTTAACGAGGTTATTAAGAGTGCTCAATAAAAAAGAGCAAGATATATTTTTATTGATATAGACAAATTTACGGTCGACACACTGAACATGCTAATATTTCAGACAGGTGGTAAGTTAAGACCACAAGTCCTCATAAGGTGACTTAATAAAGATTGTCTTCCACTGAAGAAGTCCAGCTCTTAAATGCAAAATGAGAAAACTATTGTTTAAAAAATAAAACATGTAAAAATTTAGGGATTGGAACACAATCTTTATTAAGTCGTCTGACAAAGACTTGCAGTCGTCACCGACTCCTGTCTGAAACATTAGCATATCCAGTGTCGCGACCATGTAAATTTGTTTAAATCATTAATAAAAAAAAATCGCATATATATATATATATATATATATATATATATATATATATATATATATATATATATATATATATATAGGGTGGGCCAAAAGTCACTGACTCATTTTAATTTTAAATAACTCTTTTATTTTAAGTATTTTTTAATTTCTTAATATTTTTTTATTTTTTCAGATCCTGAAAATTAATTATGGAAAAATTCAGCATCGTCCAACGTACAAAAATTGTACAATTTTACTATCAAAATCAAGACTCAATCATTCAAACCCAAAGGCCGTGTCGAAGACATTTCAATGTGAGAGATGTACCTATTGTGGGAATATCTAAAGGAAAAAGTTTTTGTCAACAAGTCCCAATCTTTAATAGAACTAAAGGAAAACACCAGTAGAGAAATAAGAGAAATAAGGCCAGAAACTTTGAAAAAGGTTATGGCAGAGCTCAAATTTGTGAAGCAGGAAATGGAAGGCATTTGCAGGATGTTATTTTTCACATTTAACAATACAAGTTTCTCAAGCTTGCTAAATGAATATAAAATAAAGTTTATCACCTTTATTTTATGATACTATAATTTCATGCATATATCTGGTAAAAAAAAGTTATTTAAAATTAATATGGGTCAGTGACTTTTGGGTATATATATATATATATATATATATATATATATATATATATATATATATATATGCACGACTGGCTCAGTCTGTAGAGCATTAGATAATAATAATTTCAAATCTCATTACATCAACAACATTGATTAGTAGTAGATAAAAAAACAGCTTTCTCTGGACGACTATATCTAATATATAAAATTATGTTAATGGATTTTAGAAGTTGGACTTAAATAGCATTTTTAGCTGACGAATCAAAGTTTTAATCTGACTCACCGAATTTTTTGTTTGTTTCTGTTGTATGATTTTCTTTGCAACAAAATATACTTACTTTGCCCTATCTTCTTTCAGAAAATACTTATTCCAGTCTGGATTATTGTTAATATACATACATTTTTTTAATGTTCTAAAACAACAGATTCAAGATAAATAAAAATACTTTCTACATAATTCCATCTACTTTAATAATTCTAAGCCAATTGTATGCATTTTAATAAGTATTACACTTTTTTTTTATTCTTTGAATTTATTTGTATACTAATATTTGTAGGCAATATGATTTACATTCGATTAATATATATTACTAGCAGGGAGACCCGATTTTGTCCAGGATTGAATCAGAATAAAAAAAATCGGTGAAATCATCCATTTTTTAATCAAATCGATTGATTATCTGATCTGGTTAGGCAACCCCCTCTCACAGTGTACCATGAAGAAATTTCACATGCCTCCTCGCAATGACTTAGTCCAAAATATATTGCACTGTAGAGAATCTATATGTAAACAATGGCTTCACTAATAGTTTAAAATGCAAAAGTCAAGTATCATAGTTCAGTTGTGCTCTAAGCAGAAACATTCATTTCAAACGCGCCCCCGTGTTATCAAAGAACTAGCTGTTGATTTTATGAAATTATTTTTACATAATCACTTGAATTAAAGTTAAACGTAAAAAGTCAAGTATCATAGTTCAATTGTGAAACATTCATTTCGAACACGCCTCTGTCTTATGAAAGAATATACAGTTGATTTTCTAGGCTTAGCGTTTCTGTTTGTGCAGTGATACAAACTTCTCAAATGCACTCGTGATGTTAGGCTGTATAAAAGTGTTAACTTTGGTAAAAATCAGACTTCCTTCTTTAATCGGATTTTTCCATTATAGATTTTCGATACTTATTAGATGCATTCCAATACAATAAGAACCCTCCCAAACACATCAAGTACCTTCGTGTGAAATTTTTAAAAAATCAGCTCAACCGTTTACGAGTCTACAGGGAACGAACTCACGCACATACACATATAAAATTTCTTTTATATAATAGTACAATAGAAAACTGAAAAAAAAAAAAAAATTTATATATTCATCAATCCCAGACACATTAAATAAATTTGTGTAAAATTTGAAAAAAATGGGTTCAGCCATTTTGTACTCCATAATGAACGAACACACACACACACACACACACACACACACACACACACACACACACACACACACACACACACACACAGTTCCATTTATATAATAGTATGATAATAATAATAATAATAACTAGCAGGACCTGTGGAAATTCTCCAGCCAACTCTTTCATATGTAACATATTGATGTTGGCATTCTGTCGATGTTTAGCATAAATGAAGACGCCCTGATATTATTGTGGTTCTTTTGTTAAAACTGCGAAAGAATTTGTCTAAGCTAGCAGGGACGCCTGGCGTAGCCTGGTTGTAAAATACGCTTAAATATGATATTTTAATTGTTGCAGATTTCGTATATATTATTAGAGAGTCAATTGTCTATCGATTCTTATCAATTATAATATAAAACTCAAATCGTCTTGCTTGGGCGTTGAAACCACCTTTCCTGTTCTGCTTTACGATATGCATGCGTAATCAGTGTTGCTAATTTAACGGGTAAACTTTTGATCTAGCAGCTAGTAGATTTTTGAGATATCTGACACCCACACACTTGCAATTTAAGATTAAAAATAAAGAAAAGTGCTTGAAAATATTTTAAAACATAAATTACACTCATTCAATTCGGTAGAAAAGTAGCATTTACTGCTTTGGTAACGATTATTTGTTGACTATTCATTTTTTCAGCATTTTTTTCGGTTAAACATTCTTAAAACTCGCTGTAAAATCGATTTTTCAAAGTACTTTTTATTAGGGGGGGGGGCGTTTCAGCTTCTATAGTTTAAAATAGGATTTAAGCGCTCCCATTAATTTAAAAGTATTTATTTACTTTATAAATGTGTAGAAAAGTGAATATTTGAAAATTGTCGAAAATTGTAAAAAAATGCGACAACAGTAAAAAAAACAAAAAAAAAAACAAACAACTGATATCAAATGAAATAGAATTTAATTATCTACCGACCTGTATATTTTAACGTGCTAAAACTAAGTTTTTTTTCTAATTTCAAAATATGTTGTTCAGAGCGGTTTTTACATCTCTCTCTCTCGAGCAGTCCATCGATTTCGACGATGACGCGGAGGTCGGTTAGTGTCTGTGTCGAAGGTGCGATGTGAATCCGATTGGAGCTCTGAAACCCCGGCCACAGATGTGACACCTGATGGCAGGAAATCTGGGTAGTCATGCTCTTTTTGCTTCCTCTTTCGGGCAGTCCATCGATTTCGACGATGATGGCTTCAGCAAGAGCACGACCATCATACTCCAATCGCCTGAGTGCAGAGATCACGCTGCGGCTTCCAGTTCATCAAACCTGCCGGTACACCCTTACTCCATCGCCACAGGACTTTCACCTCTCTCCCAGCCTAAGCAAAGTAGGAATAAGCAGCTTGCCCAGTACTGCTAGCACCCTCTCTGCTGAAAGCAAAAATACAGAGGCAAGGATGGGCCAGGACAGTCTGCACACATGCAATCAGCCGCAACCGATGGCTGAGGCAGACCCGAGTCAAGTTGTACATCACCCTTGTTGACCGTGTTGGCACTGCGGTGCTGGTTCATCCGCTGCATAAGCCATTGGGATTCCTTTCTCATCTGCTAAGAGCATCGTTGATCAGGCTTGGATTTTTGTGACCCTAAATAGGGAGGCTAGTGGGTACTACACCTTGCCCAAGAGTGACCCAGCACTGCAACGACTAAGGGGTAGTGATATTCTCCCCAAAACTCTGGAGCTCCCGCACCAGGGCCTTATTGCCGGATGTAGTTTTATGTCATACCCAGAACTCAGGTTTTTACATGCTGAATAAAAAAATAAACAAAGGGTTGCTTATCGCTTAATGGGTGTGCATACTTAATTCCTGAAAAGTTATAAACAAATGACTTATTCTACCACTAACCTTAAGTTCGAGTAGCACTTAAATTTAGAGTTAGTGGTAGTCATAGATATTTTTTTACAATATTCAAAGAATTAAATCTCCAACAATTAAGCGACAAGCAACCAGTTAATTGTTGTGCACCAATAAAAAGATAAGATGAGACTAATAGTCCGAAATAAAATAAAAATTAACATACAATGCTCATCTCAAAAATAAAAAAATTCCAATTAAGGAATAATATATATATACCAATCGGTACGGCCCCGACTATGGAAGATCAGATAATAAATAAATGTGGATTTATAAGATCAAAGAATCCAACCTTGATCGCCCTTCGGGGCCCGTGGCGCAGTTGATAGAGACGTTGAATCTCTACGGTTCCAGATGAACATTGTCTGAAGATAGCGGTTTCAATCCCACCCAAAGCGTGCCAGAGGTAATTGGTCAAAAATGTGGTGAGACGACAACAACTACGGATGGCAGTGATGGCTGAGAATGCAGTTAGGAGATTCGAAGTTCCTATCCGTCGTGGTTACCACCTGACGAAGGCCAGAGGAAGTTGGCCGAAACGTTGTGCACCAATAAAAAGATAAGATGAGACTAATAGTCCGAAATAAAATAAAAATTAACATACAATGCTCATCTCAAAAATAAAAAAATTCCAATTAAGGAATAATATATATATACCAATCGGTACGGCCCCGACTATGGAAGATCAGATAATAAATAAATGTGGATTTATAAGATCAAAGAATCCAACCTTGATCGCCCTTCGGGGCCCGTGGCGCAGTTGATAGAGACGTTGAATCTCTACGGTTCCAGATGAACATTGTCTGAAGATAGCGGTTTCAATCCCACCCAAAGCGTGCCAGAGGTAATTGGTCAAAAATGTGGTGAGACGACAACAACTACGGATGGCAGTGATGGCTGAGAATGCAGTTAGGAGATTCGAAGTTCCTATCCGTCGTGGTTACCACCTGACGAAGGCCAGAGGAAGTTGGCCGAAACGTTGTGCACCAATAAAAAGATAAGATGAGACTAATAGTCCGAAATAAAATAAAAATTAACATACAATGCTCATCTCAAAAATAAAAAAATTCCAATTAAGGAATAATATATATAAAGCAACCAGTTATTTGTTATGAACAGATCTAAAAGAAATTTAACTAAAAGAAATTAAACGCAGTTTCAGCATATATAAAAAATAGATAATTTAATTTTACTGCATTTGGTATGAGGTATTTCTGGATTTTTGTTATTATTTACATTTTCTCAACTGCACTTTAACAAAATGATTGTATTGTTCCTACATACTTGCTCCCTAAAGAGCCAACATTTATGTTTTTATCAAATTTTATTAATTTTTCAACACAACTTTTGTTGTTAAATAAAATGCAAAAATAAAAAAAAAGAAAATTGTAAATAAACAATACCAAATTTAACGATTCTGGAGAAAAATAAATATGTTTATATAGGCAGTAAATTTTTACTATATTTTTATTTTTTATTTATTAAAAGTTTTCTTTTCATTTTTTTTTCTATCAATTTATTATTGATAAAACACAATACTTTCCTACAAAAATAAAATCGCCAAAAATTTTTATTTTACGAGATTTTTAAATGCGTGCTCACATACATGTCCATACTAAAATTAAACCCTCATGTTTACACCTCTGTCAAAAAACAAAAACAAAAAAACTTCAGTTGTTAAAGAAATTGTCAAAAAAATTATTAACTGTAAATTTGTCTTTCTATTTTTTCCGTAAGTTTGTATTGAAATTCGTAGTTCTTGTATCCTTGCGTGTGTTTCACTCAAGGGCCGACAATTTGTGATCTACACTGATCACCGTCCGCTTACATTCACACTGCGTGCTAAGCCGGACAAATATTCACCTCGCAAAACTCGTTACTTGGATTTTGTTTCGCAATTTATCAGAAATACCCGACATATCTCTGGAGCAGATGCCTTATCCCGTCTCCCTATTAATTCTCTGTCCTCACCTTCGGATATCGATTTACAACAAATGGCCTTAGACCAGCAAAGTTTGGACACGTTGGATCTGTCGTCACCTGAATTCGCAACTTGCAAATTCGCGTATCTGTCCATGCCTACTTTGGACACGCAGATCATATGTGACACTTCAACAGATTCACCTAGACCGTTTGTTCCCATGACTCATCGTAGAGCTGTCTTTGACACACTACAAAATCTGGCACACCCTGGACGCAAAGCTACAGTGAAGCTGATTACAGCTAGATTTTTCTGGCCTAATATGTGGCTGCTTTGAACAGGATGATAGAACGCTTCCATCGACAATTGAAAGCTGCCTTACGCGCTTACCCTGACCAACAGCGATGAAACGAATACATTTTTTTTTTTTACATGGAGTTCACCACTTATCAAGGCCCAATGGCCACTCAGGGATAAGGGTTATTGTGTGTACAGTAATCAAAGGGATAGTGTAGCAATAGTATTGGAGAATTGGTAAGGTGTCATTACTTGGGGGGGGGCGGTTCATCAGGAATTTGTTTGTGTTGGACTTGAAGACATCCAGGTTGAAGTCGGGAGGGAAACAGGCAAGCGGAACAGAGTTCCACAGGCGTGCAGTTCTAAGAAAGAAGCTTTGTTCATGGTATCTACGTTTTGATTTAGGAACAGATAGGGAGTGGGGAAAATTATTGACGGTGGTTTCAGCTAGTCGGGTGTTTTTTGAGAAAGATTGGCGAGGGGGGGCCAGAGAATGGAGCTCAGACGAGCACTTGCCATGGAAGTAACGATAGAACAATGACAGGCTCGCTATGTCTCTTCTGTGGGAAAGAGGTTGCAGGGTAGAGAAAAGGGCATCCCCCACCAAGCCATGGAGTCTATTTTGTACTCTGTCAAGGCAGGATAGGCTGTTTTTTGCAGCCCCCACCCAGATGTTTTTTTGTCCCTCAGTCCTCATTTCTAATGAGTGATGTTTCTGACAAAGGGTGAAGAAAAAGCTGTTTCCCAGGTTGGTAGTACTTCGTGAACAGTAGTCTGAGATGTCGGAAATTTTCTGTCTCTATATCTATCCTTGCGGCCATGTCACTAGTAAGGGTGCTGGAGGTAAACGTTTTCATCTGGGTTGACGTTAACCGCCTGATAGTCAGGGACCCGAACCTTGGAATAACCACTAAGGAGGCTGTCCTATCAGCAGGTGCAAAGTACTGGAGCTGCTGTATTGCCATTTGGTGAATGGATTCTGGACCATGCAGTAGTCTCTGGTGGGGCCTCTCGATGCCATACTAGTGGGTAATTACGGCTTTACCTTATCATGTGCTACAAAAAAAAAATTTTCCTGTCTTTCCTCTCTTACTTTCCCTCTCTGTTCTGCTCTAACCAAGTATGCTGACCTGTTCCACAAACCCCAAAATCTTCAACATGAAATATCTCAAAAAAGAAAACACGAATAAACCTAGAACCCCATCCTCCTACATAGACCCATACTACCATATCTCCTTCTCCAACATCAGGGGTCTACGTTCTAACCTTCTAGAGGTTGAAACCCAATTACAGGAGACGAAACCTGACATATTCTTTCTAAGCGAAACTGGAATAGGGCCGACCACCTCCCTAGATGAGTTCATAATTAAAGGATACTCTAACCTAACATCTAAATCTGACCTGTTGTCCTTCTTGGCTGTCGTGCAGCTATCAAAGAGGACCTGGGATACTCTCCAGCCGAACTTGTCTATGGAGTACCTCTATCGCTGCCAGGTCAGATGCTGATCCCGATAGAACTAGGATTGTCAGATCCAGCTCTGTTTATAAACAGACTGCAAGCTTACTTTAGTAAGCTCCCATCCATGAAACCTAGGGAACAGACCATAAAATCTTTGGTCCTCAAAGACATTTCTTCATGGACACATGTGTTTCTTAGAAAAGACTGTGTGAAAGCCCCTCTAACACCACCTTATACTGGTCCTTATCATGTGTTATCATGCACTTCTAAACTTTTCACCCTGGATATTAGGGGCAAAAAAGAAACAGTATCTATTGACAGAGTGAAAAGAGCTTTTCTTGACTCAGAAACACAAGACACACATATCCCACCTACATTCACACAGCAAACACCTGAAGTGAATACTGGAAATGACAACTATGTCACTACTACACGTAGTGGCCGCCGTGTACATTGGCCCCCAAAATTATGCAAAACTTTGTAAATTCGTTTTATTTAAAAAAAAAAAAATTTTTAGTTGGAACTTCTGTTCTCATTACTCCTTTTATATATTCTTTTAACACTAAGACTCGAATTTTAAAGTAACTCCCCTCCTCTCACCCTCACATATTCCCCTTCCCCTCATGTATCCCTATGCCCTCAGCCACACCAGAAATGAACCTCCCAGACCCTCGCCCACAAGTTCCTTAAACCCCAAAACTAAAACATTATCGACATACCAAACGCCCCCCCATCTTCCCTCCTTGTTCCCTTCCTCTCTTCCTCTTCCGCCCTCCTCGCAACCCCCCCCCGACCTCATTCACTCTTCCACTCTTTCATCCCAAAATAGCAAACATTTCTGTAAAAGTCTGAGGACGCTACAGACGGGCAAAAAAAACCTGTCCGTGTAGCCGAAACAATAATGTAACTTAACAGAAAGATACGGTAATAAAAAATAAAACGTATATATATATATATATATATATATATATATATATATATATATATATATATATATATATATATATATATATTTATAAGAGTCTGATAGAATTTGAATTAAAACATAGTATGAAAAGCAGGAGAGAGAAATCTTTCTCTGACTGAGGCAGAATGTTTTTCTTAGGAGATGAAGTAGGAAAAGTTAAAATTCTGGATAGGATAAACCAGTTCTTTTCAGAAATGATTAAAAACATAAAATTTAACAAGAAAGTCATCCTGGCTGGTGAAATAATGTTCTTTTAAATTAAATTATCAGAAAAACATCAGATATAGGTAAAAATTCATTTCCACATAGAGAAATAAATGACGGGTACGCACGAGTTAAACCTCACAAGGACGGAGTCAATGTTGTTTGTTTACAGCATGCTGGGCTCGGCTGGGCTGCTTACTTTTTGGCATGTGGTGAGAGTTTATAACCTACTCCTGGAGACAGTCAGAAAATTATTTACAAAAATGCGTATTTGTTTCGAGCACTGATTGGATGAAAAGTCAGCACCTTTGTCACGTGGGGTGGTTTGAAATAAATCTGCACAAAGAGGCAGTGTTGTGAATATGGATTATCTCCCTTGATAATCCAAGACTATAAAAGCTGTGGATTTCCGCTTGTTGAGTAGACAAGTAGTCGAATTCTTAATTCAATAATAAAGATTACTAGATGGAAACTTATTGTCCTGTTTTCGTTACAATTTATTCAATTAAAAAATGGAACATTTTATGCGACCGGAGTGATTTACAACAGATTCAGAAAGCGATTCAACCGATAAGTGCTGAAAACATTAGCGGGAGACCTTTATAAATTTTATCGAAGTTCTACATTCAGAAAGATCAGGACTTCCCATCAATAAGCGTGTGCCAACTATCTGTCTCACACAGTCAATGAAATTATCTCGAATTGCGTTACCTACAAAGAAGCAATCGATGTACTGGATGCTGCATACATAAAACCCAAAAATGAGATATTTTCTAGACACCTACTTGCAACTCGCCGACAAGAAGCAGGCAAAACACTGGACCATTTCCTTAAGAGCCTTCGGACACTGGGCAAAGATTGCAACTTCTGCCCAATGACAGCATTAGAAGCCCAAGAGCAATACATTTTGGACGCCTTCATTAACGGCTTACGTAATGCTCAAGTAAGACAACATCTTGAAAAAAAGACTCTTACACTTAGAACAGCTTACGAGCAAGCCTATACTGCCGAATGTGCTATACAGCAGTCTAGTTCTTACTTCCGGCCAGACACAGTGGGCGCCACGCTAAACGCAACTGTTCCTACTGCCCTCCCCCTCATGATGATAGTCCGACGAAGTTTCAAGAATAGTCGGTCACTATCGTTTTAAAAAAGGACACTTGCTATTTTTGCGCTTATCTAAACACCTATGAGTTTCAGCCCTGCCAGAAATACTCGTTATAAATGTGGAAAACTTGGTCATTTTTCAAAGGTATGTAAATCTTCTAAAATCCGATATAAAGTCACTCATTAAAATACATCAGCAACTTTAGCCGCCACTCCAGACTGCGTTTCAAAAACTATTGTAAAAGTAAAAATTAATGGGAGACTTGCGAATGCTTTGCTTAATACCGGCAGCTCAGAAAATTTTATTTATAGAAAGTTTGGTAAAAACCAGCGAATTGTATAACGTCCCTGCCCACAGAAAAGTAAAAATGGCAAACATGTCATTGTCTGCACAAGTAATTGATTATTGTTTAGTGGACTTACTATTTAATGACGTTTTCTATAAAACCACTAAATTGTCTGTAAAGGGAAACCTTTGTTGCGAAATAATACTGGGACACGATTTTTTGCAACAACACTTGCAGATTGAAATTCCATTTGATGGTTCAATGCCCACATTAAAAATTTGCGGATTGGCAACAGCAAAAATCCAGTACCTGTCATATTTCAAAAATTTAAAACTGCAAACCCATAGTAGTGAAAAGCAGACGTTTTTCTAATAATAAAAAAAAAATTTATTGACTTTAAGATAAAACAAGTAGAGACGTTTCCTCTGTTTCGTCAAGCCGTACAAGCATTCAAAGGACTGAAAAAAGGTATCACGAAATCAGCAATTACAACAATAGACCAGAATATTTCTCTGAATATCCTCTCTGAAATGGATGCGTCATACTGTGATATTGCTGCTTCTTTGCGACAAGCTAATCGACCTGTAACCATTTTTTAAGGACCCTCTCACGGGCTGAACGACAACACTCCACAATTGAAAAGGAAGCCTATGCAATAGTTGAGGCATTAAGAAAATGGTGGCACTACTTGATCGGACGCCCTTTTAAACTTATTACTGACCAAAAATCAGTTGCTTTTATGTTTAACTCTAAATCTTCTTCCTGTCGTATCATACACCATATGATCCCTGTTGTGTACCGCCACGAATGCTCCTGACACTGCGTCTAATGACACTGTCTCCGTTGGGGCTCCATCAGACACTTCGGATGGATCTCTGACAGATAAAGGAGTAGGACCGGAAAAACGTGTTCACCCAGGGACTGACTCTGATGCAGAACGGTCTGCTCCTCTGTGAAGGAAACATTTCCGAGCAAGGTATTTTAGGGCCCACAGACAGGCTCGCACTGAAGAGCCTAACTATTTAAGTACTCCGACCTTGAATCATGGACTACCAAGGCGGTCACTGCAAACTCGTAGAGAGCCTAGACATTTAAGCGACTTTCTTCCCTATGAGTGAGAAATTTGGTGAGGGAGAATGTTGTGAATATGGATTATTTCTCTTGATAATCTAAGACTATAAAAGATGTGTATCTTCGCTTGTCGAGTAGACAAGTAGTCAAATACTTGTCCGTCAGCATCCGCTACTCGTATTGGACTGAAGTGTGGTGTTTGCTCATATGCTGCACTCAAATTAATTGTCCTTAGTCAATGGAGGGGGAAACCCGTCTATACTAAAGCAATTTTATTTTTGCAAACTGCCAGAGTGCCCCTTTTGAGGGGAGCTGGTTTTCTCCCACATTAAAAACGATCTCGTGTCACATTTTATTTCGTGGGGAAACAAATAAATAATGACAAGTAGTTATGGCCTCGGTGGTTATAAAAAAGGATGGGAGGTGGGAAAGGATGCCATAGAGGCCACTACAAAGAATCTATGAAATGAATAACGTTGGAAGTGTGTAGATTCTGACTCCATATAATTAAAGACAGACGAATGTTGAAGGTTGAGAACCGACTTTATTTACTACCAACAATTTGTATTAGGAGTGGCAAAGTGTTCTTAGGATGGAATGTGATTTAACGAAGGAGATGAATGTTCGTAAAATGTTTGTAGGTATGCATGAATTGACAAGGAATGAATGTTCGTAAAATGTTTGTAGGTATGTATGAATTGACAAGGAATGAATGTCTGTAAACTGTTTGTAGGTATGTATGAATTGACCAGGAATGAATGTTCGTAAAATGTAACTTATCTTTTGGACGATGGAGAGGGTTAGGGTAGGCCGGTCATCCTGCTATCGGCGATGCGTGTCCTGGCTTGTAACTGGAAAGCGAGTGACTTCTTTCATCAGCGCTAGTAGCCCAGGCATCTTCATCTTCTTTCTCCTCCTCCCTTCTTTGGTTTGTGTGAATTAGGTATTGTTTAGAATTGAAGGCGTTTGGCCCATAACATGAGAGCGTAGTCGGCTTCAGTTCACTGGTGCCTTATTTCTTTTTCTCCTTCATCTCTTTAGGTCGGGTGGGAGAATCTGTCCGTGTGTTCACTGACGCAGCAGGGCGAATCTTCTCTTCCCACTTTTTGGTCCCCTCATTTTATAGTGGCAAACCGGCTCCTAGCGACTGTGATATTTGAGGTATTTATTTTAGGCGCGGAGCTCTGCCATTGGTTGATAATTATTTTGTGGTTATCTTATTTTTTTCTTCCCAAGCGGAAGCGATGCGTGGAGCCATGTGCAAAGGACGATTTTTTATTTTGTCTCTCATGGTGGATGCGTTAACATCCGGTTCGCTGCTAATTCTCATTATGTTCCCACATAGTCGAATTCTTAATTGAATAATAAAGATATCGTCCGGTTTTCATTACACAGAGTTTTAGTTTTTATTCCCATATAATTTGCGTGGGTGTATATAACAGATGTAAGCACAACTGAAACGCTCCTTGTCCAGCCACTTTAATGTCTCTGGCGTGTCGCTACAAACTGTAATAAAAAATATTTATGACCTGTTTTTCCCAATGAGATTTTGTTTAAGAAATATTTATGAACTGTTTTTTCTTTGTAATGTATTTATGAATTGTTTTTTTGTTTGATTAAAAAAAACTGTTCATACTCGTATTATTGGAAAAAAAAAACAGTTCACGAATATAAGTAAAAAAAAAAAACAGTTCATAAATATTTTTATAACAGTTGTATTTTTATGTTTGAAGTGAAAATCATTGCCAACACCTGATGTTTGAAAAAACAATAATAATAATAATAATAAAAACAGTGCAAAACATTTTTATTATAAAAGTTCAAATAAAGTCTGTTTATATAAAACTTATATTTTTATATTTGCTTTAAATAAAGCTACGTTGTAGACAGTGTGGATCATCCATACCTTAAAATTTGTCTGATTCATTTCCGCTGAATAAATTTGTAAACAAAGAAGTGCGACTCTTAACAAAAGCCACCATACATTGCGGTGACTAATCTGTATTAATTCATAACTGTGTATCGAACGGATACTATAATACTTAATATGCGAGTATAATTAGGTTTAATGTTGAAATAACTCAGAGAAATCTATCTATCTATATTTTTCCATTTTAATATACTTTCACACTAACGTTTCTGTAATGTAACAAAAATATATATGACGTTAAATTTGAACTTAACTCCAACTCCAACTCCAAATCCAAATCCAACTCAAAATCCAAATCCAAATCCAACTGTTCTCTTCTCTCTGCACTTTCCACACTGACACCCAAAATAAAGAAGGCGGCTCTTTTATAGACAGACCCAACCACATCTCATTTGCATACCCCCTCCCCTCTCTCCTCACATCACATGATCATCAGTCCATAAATACCAGGGGGCGGCCATTTTTATTTTCTCTTTTTTTTCTTTCCTAACCCGAGCCGCACGATGCATGAGGTAAGGTTCTTTACTTTTAACCACACGCCCCCTTGATCTCTAAGATCAATAATTAGTATCATAGTCCGCCATCCACGCTGGGCGTCTTCGTTCATGGTGCGATCGTCGAAGAGGCTCTTCTTCAGACACTTCAACATCAGCATCAACCTCCTCTTCCTCTGATGGCAAGGAGACTCTCCGTATATCTAAAATGTGACGAGGCATTCCGTCAATCGCTACCTTGTTTTTGGAGAGTACTTCAATCACTGTACCTTTTCCCCAGCGAGTCATGCAAGGAGAATTGGGTGGTTTCACCCACACCTCTTCACCAACTGCGATGCCCACGCAGGCCTGTTCTTCTCTCTGTGTTACAGCCAATGGATGTCGCCATTCATAAGAGAAAATAGACCGGTGCGGCACTGAATTTTCGTCTTGACCAGCCTTCAGCGTCATATTGTACCAAAAAACTGCTTCTTGGGCCGAAATCTGGCTTCTTGATGCCACAGCTTTTATAGTGCGATGGTGCCTCTCTATAATTCCATTTCCACTTGGAAGGTATGCAGCTCTAAAATATAGCCCCACATTCCACTTCGCGCATAAGTCTCTAAATCTTCCGAGCAGAAAGACATACCATTATCCACCAACACCTCTTCTACTGGCCCCCTTTCCATAAAAACCTCCTCGACAACTCTCTTTACCTCTTCTGCTGTTTCATTCTTGATTTTCCGCCGTATCGCTACTCTCCCAGGCCCACAATCAATCATAGTTACATGCGGTTCATGTTGATAATGTGTGATGTCAATGGCCAATCTCCGCCAATTCTCTTCAACATGCAGTTCCCCTTTTTCATGTCTAGCCGGTGCAGGGTCGATTGATTGGCATTCCCTACATTGTTCCACCACCTTTTAGATGTCTTGCATTGTGACGTGCGGGTTTACTTTTCTTGCCAGGTAAAGGGTCCATTCCTTTCCAAAATGATGCAGGTTATGCAGGTCTTTTAAATTCTCTACTGCACAACATGCTGGAGCCCCATCTCTTTCCTTGTGTAGCCAGGCTTTCTTGACTCTTGTCAGCCCATCTGCTTTATTTCTTTGTGATGGAACTAAGGTAATAGTTACCTTTAGTTCGAATTCTCGAGCCAAGTCTCCCAGTGCTCCAAGTCTACGCTTGATAAGCATCTCCGCTGCTCCTTTTGTTTTGATCCGCTTATCACCAGACAGCTCCGATTTAATTCACAGCACCACTGTTGCAGAGTCTGTTTTAACGTTCACTATCTGTAGCCCCCATTTTAGAGCCAGATTGATGCCTTTCATCACAGCATCGAGTTCTGCAACATTGATATGGGTGCTATCATCCTTTTTGCGTAGCCAAGCAGCATCTTCAACAGCCACTTCTCCTATTTCCAATAATACCCATAATGGTACACTGCTAGCATCAGTCCATATCACCCCTTCATGGCCCTCCTTTAAATGCCATTCTCCTCTCACGGGGTCCATTTTTTTCACTTCTGCAATGACTTCTTGTATCATGAGAAGCACTTTTTGATCAACTGCATCTTCCCAACTGTCTGTCCCAGTCTGCCTTTTAATAAAACTGCATGCAGTTCGCAGCCATCCAGCTATTGGGTAGTGGCCAATCAGCTTTCCACATATAGAGAAAAGCTCTCTCTTGGCTAGGTCAATCTTGGCTTCAGGGATCTCATTTCCTAGTCCAAACATCAATTTTCCTGCCTTATTGTTCTGTAGTCGAAATTCCAAAGCCATTCCGTTTTCCAGTGACTCAGGCGGTTTTGTCGTCAGTCCATATGCTTTGATATGCTCTCTCACCCTTTCCGCAGTCACCTCTGTTTCGTCCACTAGTACATCGTCGATGTAAGAGCAGGTGTCTCTCTTCACTGCATCGTCTTTGGCCAACACTGTCTTAAGAACTGCCGTCATTATCTTTGGTGCGGAGTTCAGACCAAATCCTAATCTGGTCAGACAATAAACTTGACCTTTGTACTCTACCAATTGATATTTCCACAATTTCTCATCCACATGAAGTTGGAGGTAGGCTGATTTCAGGTCCACAATTTTAGTTGCCTGCTTCATCCTCCTCCATTTCCTTACGACTTCTTCACGCACGTCGATTCCATCCTTCGTGTGACAAGCGATAAACTTGTTCAGCTCACGGAAATCCAACACTTCCTGTTATTCCCGGTGCACTCTGATTGTCAAACTTCACCTGGCCTTTAGCAATAGTAGCTCCTCCCAGTCGGTCTATCGCATCCAGGCCCAGCACCACATCAATTCCTGCAACCAGTCTATCCAACACGATCACTCTTAGCCGCAATGGCATATTCCTTACTACAATCTCCACATCAGCCTCTCCACAGCATTCCACTTCTCTGCCATCCACCGCTCTAACGTTGCTGGTTCCATTCCAAGAGTTGGCGACGCTCGTAGTAATAAGTGCTGTTGTACATCCAGTATCAACAAGAGCTCTAGCCCTCTTTCCATTGATTGTAATCACTATCTGTGGCAACAAACTCTCATATGCCTGTTCAGTATAAAAGGGGTGACTACTGGCGCAATAGCACCCCTTTACTCGTTTCCCGAAAGCGAAGGGCAATTCCTGCTAATGTGCCCTACTTGGCCACACCGGAAACAGATAATGTCTGGCCGTGACTCCCTACAGTCTCTCATCAGGTGTGGTCCTTGACATCGAAAGCATTTACCGGTAAATCCACGGCCTTGCTTCATCACTGGTCGCTCCTTTCTGCTTGCCACAGCAGCCGCGACTGCCCCCAGCTCACCGAACTGTTTCACCAAAACTCTAGCATGCCTTAGACTCTCCTCCACCTCCATGGTTTCAATATCAGTAAGTCGTTGCAGTTCCATGGAGATGCGATCAGGGAAGCCAGTTACAAGTGCCAGCTTTACAGTCTTCTCAAGGCTGCATCCCCCATATCCAGCCAATCCTGCTAGTCGCCTTATCTCTGCTACGTACACGTACATGGACTCCCCAGTCCAGGTCACTCTTTTGAGCTTGTTGTAAGCCTCAAACGCGCTCTCGGAAAATGCGGTCTTTAACCGGTTTTCGATGCTCTCAGCAATGGCCTGATCCATCTCTCCCATTTCTAGATAGACCACTAGAGCACTTCCTTCCAAATACATCGGTATTAACGTGGCTACATCCTCGATCTTCTGCAGCCTTGCCACCAACTTCAGCTTGTTAAGCCACGCAACCACGTCACCACGTAAATGGCCTCAGGATATCACTGCTCAATCTTACTCGGTCACCCATTTTTGTCACTGCACCGAAATAACTTGACGTTAAATTTGAACTCAACTCCAACTCCAACTCCAAATTCAACTCTAACTCCAAATCCAAATCCAAATCCAAATCCAACTGTTCTCTTCTCTCTGCACTTTCCACACTGATGCCCAAAATAAAGAAGACGGCTCTTTTATAGACAGACCCAACCACATCTCATTTGCATACCCCCTCCCGCCTCTCCTCACATCACGTGATCATCAGTCCATAAATACCAGGGGGCAGCCATTTTTATTTTCTCTTTTTTTTTCTTTCCTAACACGAGCCGCACGATGCATGAGGTAAGGTTCTTTACTTTTAACCACAATATATATTTGTGATCCATTTACGTAATTGGTAAAAATATTTTCTTTCCTTCGCGAGTATCACGTTTATACATTAATTCTGTCCCATAGCTAGCTATAACATATACTGACTCAACGAGTCACGGGTAGTCTAGTATATTAGAAACTTGTGATTTCAAAAATAAAAATATATATATAACTACTATGAAGAATTCTTGGTAAAATTATTTATTACAAGAAATGGAAGGTCATAATAATTAAACGGCAGTCACTTGGAAGAAAAAAGATGTAAGCGTGATACACAAAATAACACACACGCTAGTATTAATATATATATATCATTAGTATAGCTAGAGTGCCTGTTTTAGGTGAGGTTTATAATACTGAGGCAGTCTTGGACCCTTAAATAAGTACAAGGGATTTAGACATAAGCATCCTGCAACATGTCAAAATATACCTTACATTAACTTTCTGACAGTTTGAGCTCTGTGCGACGGGCAAATGCTAATTTAATAGGCATTTGAGGAGAAATATTTATGGCCACTGATTCTTGGTCAAGTGGTTAGAGCTGCCGACTGTCAACACGATGGTTGTAAGTTCGATCCACGGCTGGGAAAAGGTGTATGTCTAGCCGCACTGATGAGTTGTGATACAACGAAACAGTACTATATGTGGATGACTTATATATATATATATATATATATATATATATATATATAATTAAATAATAATTATTAAATTATCAATTTTCTACCTACAGACACTAGTATTTCATGTTTACGCAATCATCAGTGTAGAGTAACAATTCCTGTCAGCCATGAGATTAAAACCCAGCCACGAAGCCACCTTTTGCTCCATTTGTTGACCCTTTACCTTAGGACCACCAAACAATTACCACAGGGAGGAAGGGAATTAAGAACTATTAAATGGCAAATTCAGACAAATATAGTGACAATCTAGAGGCCGCCTGGCATAGCCCGGTCATAAAATGTGCATAAATATTAATTTTAATTCATGCAGGTTGCATATTTATTATTACAGAGCCAATTCTATATCGATTATTATATTGTATCCAATATATGGTAATGATTTCAAAAGTTATAAAAAAAACATGACTCGGGTGGCATCAGCTAGAATCAAAACCAAAATGTTTAGCACTCCAACATTAGTCGTTATTTAGTGCCCAGTATCGTTACTATTTGAGTTATCAACAGATTGATATGAAATGTTAAAATTTAACTAACTTTAAACTATGAATGTTTTTTTTTCTGTGCAGGTGCACAAGTAACAGCTTTATTTGATTTACTCCTGCTAAGGTCAACATTTTTTTTTTCTAATTCTGACCCCTTAGTAGCTGTTTTTACTAGCTAAAAACAAAATCAAAATTGTTCCACGGGTCTAAATTCCCTATATATCAAGTTTTAAAACTGGTGAGAAAAAATTGGAGAGGAGTTTGGTAGAGACTTTCGACACACACAGAAACAAGATGGCTTATATATATATATATATATATATATATATATATATATATATATATATATATATATATATATATATATATATCATATATATATATATTATTTATATAAATATATATATATATATATCATATATATATTATTTATATAAATATATATATATATATATATATCATATATATATCATATATATGTATATATCATATATATATATATCATATATCCTATATATATATATATATATGTATATATATTATATATATATCATATATATATAATATGTATTATATATATAATATATATATAATATATGTATATATCACATATATATATATAATATATATACATAATATATATATTAATATATATGTAATATATATATAATATATATCATAAACAGATATATATATATATTATATATATTATAAACATATATATAATATATTATAAATATATATAATATATATATATATATATATATATATATATATATATATATATTATAAATACAGTATAACTCCTATAATTTGAATATCCGCTTCGTTCAAATTATAGGATGCTGTTCAAGTTTCATGATAAAAAGAATGTGCTGCAGTTAACTTTAATTTTCTAAGAATTAAGAAATAGTAAATGAAATTCATTGCTATATGATACTTCAAGTATATATTAAGGTGAGTTTACGATATATTGCAAGTAAGAATTGTTAAATATTATTACCAGGAACAAAAACATTGGAAATAAATTAAATCTACTATTACTTGTTAGGTATTTATTACCTAAGTTATGATCTACAGAAATCATACATTTATGTAAAATACAGTTTTTTTTTTATTTATTCATTGAATGAGTACCATTGCAGTTTCTATTTTCAGCGATTGAGCTCTCGGGTGTTGCCATTGTATTTTGTAAGCGATCACGAAAATCTACAATTTCTTGGTTCTGTAGCTTCTTTATGATTATATCTCTTCGGAGTGACATTGCTTGCAAAACATAGTTGTCACTAAAGTAAGGACTTTTTTCTAGAAATTTTATAGCAGTCTCCATAGACTTTTCTGCATCATCCCATGATATTGCTTCATCATAGTGTTCTTGGGTCAAGAGAATGCGAGAATGGGAGATGTCGCTATTATCATCACCATTACTGCCTTCAGGATATTGATCTTGTTGCACCCACATTTCAACATCAGTTGCATTAAGTGATTTAAGAACAGCATAATTTAAGAACAGCATGGTACACCGTTGGTTTCAAGAATTTTTTCTAGACCAGATATATTCTCTGATTCTTTCAGTTCAGAAGCCTTTGGCGCTGGGCATAATTTACCCCATGCTTTTGTTAATGTGCTTGCTCAAACTTGATTCCATGCATTCCATGCATTTGCGAGAGAAAATATGGCATCTTTGATAGTAAAATGGCGCTGAACATCGCTTATACTCACGGTACTATTTATCATATTCATCATGAAATCATTTCTGCAGAAACATTTTAAGTTCCAAATAATCCCTTGATCCATAGGTTAGATGAGAGAAGTCACAGTAGGTGGTAAGTTGCACACAAAAATATTTTCGCAAGATGACACTAGTTCTGACTCAGGAGAATGTGCCCTACAATTGTCCAACAGAAGCAAGCACTTTGAATCAGGTTTACCTAATTCAAGAAAACGCCTCTGGACAACTAGTACAAATTCTTGCAAAAACCATTTTTTTAACAACTGTTGATTCATCCATCCATTTTGTGAAGAATAATAGGTTACTGGCAAAGGCGAAACTCCTTTCACTGCCCGGGGACACTTTGATTTGCCGATGAAAAGAAGCTTAAGTTTATGAGTTCCAGAATCATTAGCGCATACCATCACTGTTAGTCTTTCTTTATTTTCTGCTCCTCGGATCCGGCTAGTGTTTTTGTAGGTAAGCACTTCCAATTTACGCCACTTTCATCAGCACTGTAAACATCCTTTGGTGTTAAACCATAATCGGCAATTATCGTCTTGAATTTGTCACAATAATTTGATGCTGCATGTGTATCAGCAGACCGTTGTTTGCCTGACATTGTTAGTTGTCTTATACCATGTCTACCATGTTTCTATTAAAAGACCAATTTTATGCCCAACTCCATGAGATCATGCTGACAATCCCCAAAGAAGATAAGATCATTCTCCTTGGGGACTTCAATGCAAGAGTGGGCAGCAGTCACCATCTCTGGGAGAGAGTCCTAGGGCATCATGGAGTTGGAAAATGTAACGATAATGGGTTGCGTCTTTTAACATTCTGCTCCCAACATAATCTGTCCATCACAAATACCATGTTCCAGCTCCAAAATAAATTCAAGACCACCTGGATGCATCCTAGGTCCAGAATTTGGCACCTACTTGACTATGTTATTGTAAGACGTAATGACATGAAAGATGTGAGAATCACCAGAGCCATGAGGGGAGCAGATGGGTGGACAGATCATCGCCTTGTCCGCTCTATTTTCCTTCTTAAGATCCGGCCTCCAGCTCGCCGTCAAGCTCCCAGAAAACATCTTGACCTAAAAGCTCTCAACAACATTACAACACGAGCTGCTCTACAAAACGAACTGGCTGAATGTCTTACCTTACCAACTGTAGCAGATCCCATAACTGAAAAATGGGAAAGCATCTGTGAAGTCCTCCTCAATACTGCCAAGGACATTTTGGGATTCTCAAGAAGAAAACATAGAGACTGGTTTGACGAGCAGTCTGATGGAATTCATCAACTAATTGAAGAAAAAAAATCGGCAACAGCAAGCAGTGACTGCAAATCCAACTCCAGCATCACGTGCCAAGCTAGCCGAGCTTCGGTCAAAAGTCCAACAGGAAACCCGAAGAATGCAAAATGAATGGTGGACCAATCTTGCAACTGAGATCCAATGTTTAGCTGATATGGGGGACCAACATCAATTTTATAATGCCCTTAAGACAGCCTATGGACCAAAGAACAATAGCCTCTGCCCAGTCCGTAGTGCTGATGGCTCCATACTCTCTACTGAGAAGACTGCCATACTCAATCGGTGGACTGAACACTGCCAAGACTTACTGAACAGGCAGAACCCTATCGACCCTACTTTTCTTGATCATCTTCCTGACCTTCCTGTAATTCAAGAACTGGATGTAATACCAACTATCCATGAAGTGAGCCGTGCAGTTAACAACCTCAAGAATAATAAAGCCACTGGCCCTGATGGCATACCAGCTGAGCTTCTTAAGCATGGCGGAGATGCCATTACCACTTGTCTCCATAACGTCATCCAAGATGTCTGGGAGTCAGACTGCTGCCCACAACAATGGAAGGATGCAGATATCATCAGCATATATAAAAAGAAAGGTGACAGAAATATTTGTGGCAATAGTCGAGGCATTTCCCTCCTGTCAACCTCAGGGAAAGTTGTCACTAGAATTTTACTGTCTCGTATCATCCAACACATTGTCAATCAAGTCTTACCTGAATTGCAGTGTGGCTTCAGACAGGAGCGCAGCACGATTGACATGGTCTTTGTGGCAAGACAGCTCCAGGAGAAAAGCGTCGAGCAACACCAAAATCTATATATGGTTTTTGTAGATCTCACCAAGGCCTTTGACACTGTGAACCGTCCTTTGCTCTGGGAGGTACTCGTCAAATTTGGCTGCCCACCAATATTCCTGGGTGTCCTGAAGGCTTTCCATAATGGATCTATGGCTCGCGTCTCCAGTTCAGGACTAAAATCTGAGCCCTTCCTGGTAGAATCGGGTGTGAAGCAGGGATGCGTCATTGCGCCCATCTTGTTTAATCTTTTTCTTGCTGCGGTTTCCAATGTTGCCAAACAGCAAATCCATCCTGCTGATGGGATCCGCCTCTCATACCGGCTGGATGGCAACCTCTTCGACCTGCGTCGCCTCCATGCCAGATCACGTATGACAGAAGAAGCAATCCATGAATTGCAATACGCTGATGACACAGCTCTGGTGAGCTCATCTGAAGAGGGCCTTCAGCGCACCATCAACACTATCTCCAACATTTACTCCCGAGCTGGTCTATCCATCAACATCAACAAAACAGAGGCACTTAACATATGTGAACATCGTCAGGAACCCCCAATGTTCACAATCAACCAACAGCCACTGAAAAACACTCAAGAGTTTACTTATCTTGGCTCAGTGCTCACTGACTCCTGTGACCTAACAAGTGAGGTCCAATGACGCATTGGTCTGGCTGCTGCAAGCAAGTTGGATCAACAAAAACATTCATATTCTTTTTTCTACATATACTCCTGCTACAGGACTTCTGATAAATGTATTATTTTCACTTTGACTTTCCATGTCTCACTGATTTTAGCAAATAGGGTACATACCTTTATAACTATTTGCTAATATTTTCTCTCCTCTGATGAGATGGTAGACATCGAAACCCTATAGGTTAAGGAGATTAATTTTCTAAAGCATTCTTTGTTTTGCTTAGAATAATAAAAATTCTTTGATATGAAACTCAACCACTTCATTTCATTTCAATGAGAGTTTTTTGAAATTCATTAATTTACAATTTTAATTTATTTGCTCTATCTTGCATATCGAGCAATTCTTGTTTAGATGGGATAAATTATAGAATATTGCTGCCAGTAATATTTTGTAAACCTACAATCTCACGTTTACATAACCACTGATTGTTAAATAAAAACCATTCCGAAGTATATATATATATATATATATATATATATATATATATATATATATATATATATATATATATTTTAATGGTGTAGATGTACAGCATAATCACATTGTCACATTGACACAGTTCTCATTAAATTGCTAAAGTTAAGCAATGTTGGACCTGGTCAGTACCAGATGGATGACCATTTGGTAATACCAAGTGTTGTATGCAAGAGGATGTCGACACTTCTTTGCATGAACTACTAAAACTTAACGCTATTATCTCCCCTGATGTGGATATAAAAGTGATGGAGGATCACTTATGAATGTAAAACTTTCTTCTTAAGACGGAGCTGGTTCAACTCGCCTAGAGTGAGTGCTGCCTCAGTTTATTTCGAGGTATTAATGGTAGTCATTAAAAACAGCCTTTACAGAATGGAATGATAAAATTGTCCCCCTAAAGAAAACAACACTACAGCTTTTATTTTTAAATATTTATTGAAAAAGTCAATTCAGGTAACTTGATCATGTTGTAGAGCTGACATCTATTCAATGTAGCCACCTTCAGCCTCAATCACCACCTTGATATGGGTCTGGAACTGGGAGCATGTTTATCCACAAGCACTGACAGGAGCTCAGCAAATATTTGGCTGATTTTAGCAATCATGTTGGCTTTGGTGTTGTGGGAGGTCATGTTGGTGATGCTCTCGATGTATAACCAAACAAAGTAGTCAAGCAGGTTAAGGTGAGAGAGAGGAGGGGGACCAGTGAGAGAAGGGTGCAAAGTCTTACCACTCCTTTTGAATCTAAGCCTGGGTTTCTTTGGACTTGTGAGCCAGTGCCGAGTCTTGCTTCCACACCCAGGGTTTGTCAGCAGTCACCTTATTGCACCAGAATATCACCACACTCTTCAGCACATCCAAGTATACTTTGATGTTGACTTTCAAGTCCTTTGAAGATGTGAGGTGACATTTTTTTTTTTACATGGGGTCACCACTTATCAAGGCCCGAAAGCCACTCAGGGATAAGGGTTATTGCGTGTACAGTAATCAATGAGATAGTATTGTAGTAATCATTAGTATTGGGGGTTTTGATAGAGTGTCTTACTTAAGGGGGCGGTTTGTTAGGAGTTTGTTTATGTTGGACTTGAAGATGTCCAAGTTGTAGTCAGGTAGGAAACAGGCAAGCGGCAAAGAGTTCCACTGGCATGCAGTTCTAAGAAAGAAGCTTTGCTCATGGAATCTACGTTTGGATTTAGGCACAGATAAAGAGTGGGGAAAATTATTGACAGTAGTTTCAGCCAGACAGGTGTTTCTCGTGAAAGATTGGCGAGGGGGGACGAGGGATTGGAGCTCAGACGAGCACCTGCCATGTGGCCCTCACTTGAAACCACACTGTGGGTGGAAATTTTGTTTTCATCACCCTGGGCATGTCCCTGTTATCCGGATTTGCATTTTGAGGGTGCTGGCAATGGTCCTGTTGTCATAAATTGGATCAGGAGAGAGCATTAGTTGTACAGTAGCACATCTCGGATCTCACTCATTGAACATTGTGTCACTTTCAGATATGATAGAAAGTTCTTATCACTCTTGAGATTTGTACACAACTGGTCAACTAGTCGATGATTTGCAACAACAAAAAAAGAAAATCAGGTTTTTTTTCAAACAGGAATGGAATCATGTTGTCTTTTCCAGACGAATATTTCATCGTTCCACCCTGTAATTAATAGCAATTATTGATGAGATATTGTTGATGCTCATGATAAACAATAATATATTGATGGCCATGAAATGCAAGAGCATAAAATGCAAGGGAGACAACTAATGATAATATTAAAGGCATCATTGATGGTCATTATACACGTTACATTGTTATATGTTTTAAACGGTATATTATTAACAGATATCATAATTGATAGATAATTTATGGCCATAATTAACGATACATTATTGATGTAAGAGCTGGCCTTATCAGTGAAGTGTTAAGATTAACTCCAATATTTTATTAGTATGTAAGGAAAACTGATACAGAAAAGGTAAAACAACAAAACCTTTTTTATAACAATATTGAAAGGATTTATTCAATTACCTACACTGTTTGGAAGAAGACCTGTTAACAGTTATATTCACACAAAGATAATTGATGCTTGTGCATCTAGTGGATAATGACAAGACAGAGAGAGTGAAAAGGGACATCTTTTCTTGTTGCTTTCAGGGTTCTCTCTGCTAACTTCCAAAAGGGGTGAAGTAGTTTTTCAGAGACCAGATGGAAGTTGATTAGTCAGTGTGTGACCAAATTACTTAGCAATTTAGAAATTTTCTCCACAAGATAAAATAAATCATTATTTATGACTGCTGCATAGATGGCTATTATAAACAGTACATATTAATAGATATAAATGATACATTATTGATGACCATTATAAACAGTACATATTAATAGATATAAATGATACATTATTGATGACCATTATAAATGAGATATTATCGATGGCTATTCTAGATAATACATTACTAATGATTATTATACATTGCACATTATTGATGGCCATTATAAACGACATTTTATTAATAGTCAATATAGATGGTACATAATTGATGGCCACTGTAAACGCTACATTATTAATGGCAATGCTGGACACTAAATTATTAATATATCTATATAAATAAAACAGGAGATGTATATATAAGTGTAAATATTTCACTGCTAAACTCTTAAACTACTGGTTCATTACTCTGAAATTAACAGGAAATAGTAATCATATACCATGGATTGTTTATAATGAGTAAAATCTTTGTTTGGATGAATGAATAACATGTACAGAAGTTGGCAAATTTAAATGCAAACTGTTCATTTCAACTAGCCAACATTTCTATTAACATAAACTAATCACAGCTAAAAATGGTTTTATTTTATAACTTCCTTATCTATCTGTCAGATTAGTTCAAATGGTTGTGAACACTGTTGGAGCACTAAATGAGAGAATACGGCTTGTGTGCTAAATGTTTTAGTTTCAATTCTAGCAGAAAGCATCCAAGTTATTTTTTTTAACTTTTGAAATCAGTACTATATATATATATATATATATATATATATATATATATATATATATATATATATATATATATATATATATATATATATTAAATACTTTTATATGCAAAATCCGATCCTGCATTTTGCTAATTCCTGCCCTCTGATGAGAAGGAGAGTATTTCTTCGAAACTCCGCGGATTAAGGACTATCCACTTATCTTGTGTTTCCTTTTTTAAAATTAAATATGTTTTTAACTCTTTTTCAAGATGTCTTTTAACATGTTTTATTAATCATTTGTTCATATATATATATATATATATATATATATATATATATATATATATATATATAATACACAATTTTTAATCACTATCAATAATGTATATTCTATAATGTTCATTAAAAATGCATTGTTTATAATGTGTATCATTAACACTGGCTGGTCTGTGAAGTTTCAAAGGTGAATCATCTGATAAGTGATTCTAAGGTAATTTGCTATGCAGAATCTTACAATCACACTCATTTTGTTCAATCAGGTCACATTTTTGAGATACGAGGCGGTAAAAATAATTAAAGACGCCATTTAGTGCTATTTATTCCCTTTAATTTTTGGAAAAAATTTTTGACAAAAGAAATAATTTTTTCTTGCATAGTTCAGAAGATAAAGAGGATATATTAATCTAATCATGGATGGAGGGCCTTTTCAGTGACTTTCTCCTGTGTTGAGCAGCCACCACGTCTTGTTTCAAACACCAACAGTAGTCTGCAAGAAAGTTCACATCCCACTGGCCTTGGTAGCGTTCTTCCATGACACGAATATCCTGGGGAAACGTTCTGCCTGTTCCTAACTGA